>NC_132910.1:8048859-8348859 GCF_047675955.1 Chlorocebus sabaeus
CCCAAAGTATTGGGATTACAGGTGTGACCCACCACACCCAGCCCCTATGAATTATCTTCTAAAGGTTTCTTTATTCTACCATAAAACTGTAATGTATATTTTCTTGATTTGACTAAATTCCCATCTTCCTTAAAATCCTATAATTCTTCATCAGTGCCTGAATCAAATTTAAATTTTGCACAATTTAATTTCCTGTATTATTGTTGCTCTTTTTTTCCCTTATCTTTTCATCTTTTACTAATACCCTAGTATCTTTGACCCAAACAACATGGTTTCTGTGTTCAATTTTATTTGCTAAATTCCAGAATATCAACTTAATTTTCAATGATAAACTTAATTATTGCACACTAAATTTTCATGATTGTTGAGATTTCTTCTCTTAGCAGTTTGGATGGGAAGTCAGAGTATAATATAAGCCATTTATTAATTTTCTATTAGAAATTGCAAACAGAAATAATAAAAACATCAAAACGCTTTTGATTAGCACATTCTTTCCTGCTTGCAGAACCACTTGAGAAGCCAAGTCATAATCAGAAGGTTGCTTGGTAAATATGGAATCAGAACAAGTAGCTTTAGATGACTCAAAAGTTTAATGGGCTGAGGCAAAGATTGCTTCTGAGCAACTCTTTATACCTTAGAGGCTTCCTAACAGTGTGTTCTGAAAGTTTGATAGGTAGAAGCTGTAAAAACTGTCATATAAAAGATGCAGGCAGCTTGTGTCTCTGAAGGGGTAAAGATGAACACTCCTTTGGAGCTGATTGTTCCTTCACTCTAGAAAAACCTAACTGGGGCTTTAGTTGCACAAATGTAAAGCAAAAATCCCTTATGAATTATTTTTTGGAAAAATGTGATGTAATTGTTAACATGAATGAAAATATTTTGAACTGTGAGGCTAAGCGTTCTGTTTGCTAATGTATGTTTTTGCCCAAGCTTGTGCAAGTTCTTCTGTGTCTGCTAACGTCAGTTTTCTCTTCAATAAGATGGGGACAATGTTTATGAAGATTAAATAAGGTCATACAAGTCAACCTCTCAGAATGGTGTCTCACATTTATTAAGTGGCTCAATATTAGTAAAGATGTTTCTGAGAATGTCACTACTCTTTAAAAGACATATTTTATTTTTCTGTCTGGATTGTGACTGCACTGTGCCAGAAAACTGAATTTTATTCTTCCCAGAGATGTGGGTATTTGGTTGCACAGAAGGCTGAGGAATAAACTCCAGGTCAGATCCTGGTTTCTTGCAGGAAGACCATGTATAAAGTACAGGGATGAAAGTGCAATGCAAAAAAGCTGTTGATTTCTTGCACATGATTAACGCAGATGGATATAGTAAGACTGTGAGGTGATTGGCTGTTTCTGGAAGAGAGTTTTTCTTATACTAATTTCCCCACTCACAAACACCTTGAGTAGGAGAAGATTGTGGGACAGAAAATTAGCAGGGGAGCTTTCAAATGAGATGGAAGGGAATTTTTGTTGTTGTTCTGGCTAAATGATTGGTCTCTGGACTTGGAGGTGGGCTGGCATCCTCCTGAATTGGTGGAGGTAAATCAGCCACCATTCCATGAAATTAGGCTAGGGCTAAGGCCTATCGGGATTTGGGAAATAATGCTGTTCATGTACATTTATTGTCTCTTTTTCCATTGGAATGGGAGTTTGGGGTAAATTGTTGGTTAGCTATACGACATTCTCCAGCTTTCTCTGTAGTTAGATACTGCCATATGACTGAGTTCCCTCTAATGGAATGTGAGTGGAAGTGTTGAATTCCACTGCCAGGCCTGGCTCTTAAGCCTTTGGAGTATTTTACCATGCTCTTTTTCCTGCCTAACTAGCATGGCGATAAGCAGAGAGATCTTGGAACTCATGCATTGAAAATGGCAAATTGGCCATCAGACTAATCCCTGAATGGCTACATGGAGAAAAGCCAGCATTGGTCTGGAACCCCTACTCTGGACTTTCATATGAGAAAGACATATTTTTTAGGCCACTGAATTTTTGATATTTTCTTCAAGCAATTTACCTTCTGTAAGAAACCCAGAAATTAATGTTTAGGCGGTAGTGCTATAGGCTGAAAAGCTGAAGAAATACATTACATTGTGGCAAAACATTGCAATTTATTAAAATTAATTCCATCTGTAACCTGGAATGCAGACCACATGCTCCTATAGTTTTAGGTAAAGTGGTTGGAAAGTGCTCCATGTTTATAGGTGTTAGCTGCTATCCATTGCTTCAACTGAAGTATTACAAATTGACTGGTTTGTACACAAAGATTGAAGGGACAGAGTTGGAGATGAAGGGCTTCACAGGGCTGTAAAAGCTAACTGCTCCTGGAACCCAAACAGAAAATAAGATGTAAAATAGCTTCAAATACAAAGGCTCAATAAGATAAGTTAAATTAAGGCAATTAAACTTGCAGCAAAAATCAGATGAAGGGTGATATGTTCCCACTCAACTGTTTCAGATGATCTCAAGGTAGCTCTCATTACATTCTCTCTCTCTCTCTCTCTCTCTCTCTCTCTTTCTCTCTCTCTCTCTTTCTCTCTCTCTCCCCAGGAAAGTTTAAATAAAAAGAGCAAACTGAAAAACTATGTCTAAAAAAACTATTTTGGGTGTGGCTACTGACACCTGGAAAGGTCAAGAAATAGAAAGGAAATCTACTTAGCTTTTGAGGGAATTGCACTGCCGAGAAAGCTGTAATCTTCATCTGAGAAAGCTTTGGCTCTGACCTGTAAAATAATCCTTAAACCATCAAACTGTCACAAACAAGAAGTGAGTTTGTGGACCCTGCAACCCTGAAGCGGGACATACACTCTGATGATCGTTACAGAGTGTAGTGAAGACTACAGAAAAGGAGGAACATCTCAGAAGGCAAATCCTGGTGTCTTTGAGGATCACAGACCAGAAAACTTCTCCCAGAAAGCAGAATCACACTTAATGTGGTGTGATTTTATTTATTTATTTAATACCGGGGCAGGGTCTTACGCAATGCAAGCCCAGCAGGAATGTGCCATTTCAATAGACTATGATTGCTGTGTGTTTCCTATTGTCCCACTCTCCTTTATTAAATGGACTTTTTTTGTTGTGAGGGTGGGGGGAGCAAATTTAGGTTTACAGAAAGACTGAGCAGAAAGTACAGAGAGTTCCAATGTACTGTCTCATCTCAACTCCTGTTCACCAGTTTCACCTATTATTAATAAATTCTTCTAGTGTGGTGCATTTGTTACAATTGATGAGCCAATATTGATACAATATTATTGACTAAACTTCAGTTTCCATTAGGGTTCAAATTTTTTTATTGTATGTACTATGAGTTTAGACAAACGTATAATGACGTGTCGTCACCATTACCGTATCATATAGGGTAATTTCACTGCCCCAAATATTCCCTATGCTCCTTCAATTCATCCCTCTCTCACTCTCCCTCCTTTCTGCTGGCAACCACTGATCTTTTGACTTCTAGAATGTCACATAGTTGTAATCACACAGTATGTAGGCTTTTCAAGTGGACTTATTTCACTTAGCAGTCTGCACTTAAGATTTTTTCCATGTCTTTTTGTGGCCTGATAGTTCATTTCTTTTTATCACTGCATAATGTTGCATTGTATGGATTTACCACGTTTATTTATGCCTTCAGCTTTTGAAGGGTATCTGATTGATTCCAGATCTATGCACTTTTGGCAGTACTCATTTGTGAGCATATAGTATGACAAAACATGATTGCTGCAACATGCAGGAAGTATATATTTACTTTTCTAAAAAACTGCCAACTGTTTTCCAAAGTAGCTGTACCATTTTGCACTCCCACCAGCAATGAATGAGAGTTTATGTGGCTCTGTGTATTCTCCCCCTTTTTAACAAACATTTTTATTGTGGCTATCCTACTCTATTAATGTATATTGACTGGGGCTTTGAGTCAATAATTTTAGTTAAAGGTCTCTGTTCCACGAAGAAAAATATCCAGCCTTGTAGAGAAACTTCTCCTGGTGGAGATCCTGGGCTTGGGACTGGATACGACAGCTGGAGGAGACTGAACTGTGTCCTTGGGAGAGAGTAAGTCCGTGAAGGGAAGGACACAAAAAAGGTTGCTGCCTAGACATTAGAAGGAGAACTCCATGCCCAAAAGCCTCAAGCAAGTGACCAGGGATGAGAACTTAGAGGCATTGCTCTTAGCTAGCAGACTGGGCTCCCTGCTTCCTCCCTGCTTCCTTTAAATGGATTATCCAGGCATTTGCCTAGGAAATTTCAATGCCCTGCACTCTATTCACTTACATAGACTGTGAGTTGACATGTTCTTTCTCTCTGTATATGTGTATCTGACTTTTCCTTCTGGACTCATGGGACTTGGGGATGAAGGAAGTCTGCCCTCCTGACTCATCACACTCTCTCTGCCCGGGATCTGTAAGTAAAAATCTTTGAACTTGCTTCCTATTGTGGTGGTGTATTGAATTTGTGCCTTCCATCTGAAGAACGAGGGGCTGCCCCAGGCAGGGTTTTCCCCAGGACACAGAGGGCAACGTCGGGTTGGGCTTTCAGGGTCAGAACAATGTTCAGGCAGGCATAAAGTGGACATGGGTCAGACATGAGCCACAAGAGCACTTTCCAGTCTCAACAAGTTTCTTGTGTGAGAGACCCCTAGTTGTGGGTTGGGCAAGTAGGCATTAGGCCATCTGACAGGCAAAAGAAGAATCTTGCGCAAGGCACACTGTAAACACCTGTGTCCAGCTCTCCTGCATTTCCTGTTAGAGCAGGGTCACTAGCAGCTGCTGCAGCACTGGAACTCCAGTTTAACTGGGGGCTCTGTTTTATCTGTGTCAGAGAGATAGACTGTGGTGGAGAGGACTATCTGACCCTCACAACCTTTTGTCTTTTGCATCCACCGTAATTGAAGGGCTGGACCTACAGCTGGCCAGCTCCACTGTTTCCCAATCTGTACCACATTTAGGTGTAATCATGAGACAGTGCTCTTTTCATGGTATGTGAGTAGAAGTAATGTGTGCCACTTCCAAGGCTGGCTGTATGAACTTCTAGACATGCCCCTCCATGCTCTTTCTCACTTTTCTTTGGGCTACAATGGTGATAATGTAAGATGACTAGAGAGACATTCGAAGCCATATATTATGAATGGCCAAGCCTTGTTAGTCTGCGTTCCTGAATAATAGCATTGAGGGAGAACCATCCTGCTGACCTAAATTTTTCCCACTGGACTACTATGTGAATAAGTGATGAAGTTATCTTATATTTGAGCTAAGCTTGGTTCTATTTGTAGCAATAGTTTTGCCTATTTTAATAATCCATATGCATAATGTAAAGTACATCATTTTCTTCTCCTTCTAGGCTCTCACAATGCTTCATATCACCTAAAAAATAATGGTCATAGACAAGAGGTTTTGGTCTCACCCTACATTGACTGTTTTCTTTATTTCATTGATGGTCTGAGTGGCAATATAACACCAAAGTAGAGAAATTGGCATATAGGAGTTTCTTTGCTGTCAATATCTACCTATATTTAAATCTCTGGTTTTGTTAACTTAGGAAGATTTCTTTAACTTTTTAAACTTAATTTCATTATCCAAATAAGGGGAACAATAGTATTTATTTTATAGGCTTGTTGTGGAAATTAATTGAAATAAATCATGTAAAATATTTAGCACACGATTTGCTATTTAGGTGCTCAGGCAACATTAGCTATTAGCTAGTTCTTCATCCTGTGAGGTTGTGTTCTACACCCACATTTAGTGGAAAGACTTGGTTTTAAAGTAAACAAAAATTTTCCTGCTACTCTCATAGCCTCTAGGTGAAATAACTTCTGATTTTAGTAAGAGTGAGAAAATGAGGAAATATAAAAGATAGGGATTTTGTTTGATTTCCTGGGGGGAATCGCCAATTTCTCCAAATAAAGTACAATAATAGCACCTCCCATTGGGCAGAAAGTTTGTAAAGAGAACTACTGAACCTCTTCATACACGAAAATCCAGCAGTTAGGGCAGATGCCAGAAATCGCACTAAGGGCGTAACACAATGAATTGCGAATGTGCACAGAGTTCAGCAACTGGCAAGGGCAATTAAAACTGCAGTGAGCATGTGCTGCATTGAAGTTATTGGTAGATTGAGTTCAGAAATCCAGCAGCAGCTGAAGTAGTGAAGACAATAAATAGTTTAAATTTCCAACCAACACTTTTTCCAAACACTTATATATACATAATGAGACCAATACAAGAAAAAGTGTGAAGGAGAGTGAAAATGGGGTTGGCTGGGATTCTGAGGGAGGTCACAAAGCTGAAATGCCTAGATTAACTGGACTATGCATCACTGCCAAGGGTCTCTGCAACACCCGCCCACCCCCTACTCCATGGCATCAAGGAAAAAACCCGAAGAGCAGAATAGCAAAGAACAATAAATCGAGTCTCACTCAGAATTGGTCGGTGAAAAAGTGAGGGAAGAGATTTTTCAACTTTCTAGGTAAGAAGGAATTGATGGTCAAATCCAAACTTAAACAAATATTATACGATTTGCAAGGTAAATTCATTTAAGATGTTACTAAGTATTCTCAATTAAATTCCTCCCTCTTATAATTCCAAATTCACAATTATTACAGGAAAGTATTCTATATTTAAAAACAACATATAATCTGGGCCCTCACATCAGTGTGGATGTTATAATAATGCCCAGTCAATGTTTGATTATATTGAGTTATATCCTTTATCACTTCTGAACCTATTAAGTAAGGGGAGATAGACTTTCACAATCAAAGTTGAATTTAGGTTCTTCTCCAGCCTACAAATCAAAGGATTATAGAAAATGTATCAAATTTAGGTATAGAAAAAGTCTGTAGGTGAAAACCTTGAACAGACAGCATAAATATTCTTCTTAGAATGTTATCTTTCTCTAAGGAATGTAAATTTTTAGAGATCAGAGACAGTCTTTGATCTTTTGTTTTGTTTTACAGCAGGACAGTCTGATAAACATTATTCTTGTTTTATCCATTCTATCTTATCTCCTACTGTTTCCCAACATGAAGCTTCCAGTCCAGGCAGGCTGGCTGCTCCCTTGATTTCACATTGGCCACCCTCCTTCTGGTTTCTGGGCCCACCTTCTGTGTTCACACCATTTTCAGTCTTTTTCTAATTGTTTTCATTTTTTTTCCTTTTCTACCAAAACCGTCTTCATTCCTCAGAGTCCAGCTTAAATCCTCTGACCTCTTTCCTATCATTGAGCTTCTGTAGCATATAATTCTTTGAGCCACACAGTTTAGCAAGTTATTTTATTTTATGACTATTTAATCATTTCATGTATGTAAATCATGTTATGCCAATAAGATGATAAGTTCTTCGAGTAAAGGGCATGGGTCTTCTTTCAGGCACACGGTAGACATTCAATGAATATTTATTGATTGATTGTTTAATATGCTTCCTAATGCACATAAGTTACTCTTAGGAAGTAATTATACAGTGGAACACTCTGGCTAGAAAAGAATTGATGCAGGAAGAAGTTGAGCAGAGAACTGGATAAAAGCAAAGCTTACATTAATAGTAGCAAATGACATGATTAACACCTTTTGTGGCAGCCTTGCAGCTTGAATTTGATAAAGGAAGTTAATTTCTCTAAAGAACCAAAAGCTAAATTGAATGATTGAATTTAACTCCATAGTGTTAGGCTCTGTTAGTCGATTTTTAAAAAGATGACATTTGAGCGTATTTTAAGTGCAATGCATCAATCTGCCATTGAGCTAATGAACTTCAAGTTAAAAATCACTGAGGAGGCTAGTGCAGATGACTCTTTCAAGTATCCTTGGGGAGGCAAGATGTGTAGGTAATTGAATGAAAATCTATCTTGACTGACCCCAATGACAACAATGTCCAACTAACATTACAAATCACCTGTAGTCTTTAATGAACTATTCTTTAATTGCTTTAAAAGTGTTAATGGGGCCTACAAGGGAGCAGAGCAGAGTGTTTCTTATTTGTCTATTCTTCATCAATAAAATGCATTTTTAGTTTTGTTTTTATCACTGGTAGTTTACAATTCACTTCAGTAGCTCTAGTTTAAATTTCATTAGAGAGGAAAATAGCACATTTGGTTGTCTTTACATTGCCTAATCTTTCTGTCTTTATGAATGCCTTGAGATTATGAGATCAAATTAGTTCAACCATAAAATGTAGGAATAAATGAGAAATTGGTGACTGTAAACTAATTAAAAGGAAAATAAAACAGAGAAACACCTTTTTCTATGAGTTCTAGTAGAATTCTATCCAAATTCACAGCTCAATTAAAATGTGATTTTCTGTTTTTCTAAAGGGAAACATAAATGTTTAGAGATGGTTATACAAATAATATATTATGAAAGAATCATAAAATGAATACAGTTTTGAGAAATAGTGGAAATAGGTGTAACTGAACTGCATGAAAATATGTAGAAATATTAATCAAAACACAAAATCAATAGAAGTTTTAAATTAATGCTTGATAAAATGTGGTCATAGAGAGAACATCATCAGAATCACTTGTAATGCTTGAAATGCAGATCCCTCGGTACTCTGGTTTGAATGTCCACTCCAAAACTCACGATGAGATTTAATTACCTTTGTGACCTTGTTAAGAGGTAAGACTGTTGAGGGATGATTAGGCTATGAAGGCTCTGCCTTCGTGAATGGATTAATGTCATTGTCATGGGAGTGGGGTTATTATCTCAAGAGTGCATTGTTAAGAAAATGAGTTTAGCTTTCTCTGTCTCTGTTACCCAGGTATGTCCTTCTGCTTTACACCATGGAAGGGTGCAGCATGAAGGCCTTTGCAAGATGTTGTCACCTTGATATTGGACTTTCCAGCCTCCAGAACTGCGAGAAACAAATTTTCTTTCCTGGCTGTTATAGCAACACAAAATGGACTAAGACATAAGTAAGATGTCGTACTCGAAATCTACTGAATCAGAATTTCTGAAGGTAAATCACAAAAGTCTACACTGTAAAATAGAATCTTAGATGAATCTTTAAATGCAAAACTTTAAAAAATGTTAAATTCTACTTGTCTTTTTCATTCTCGAATTTCAAAAATAGGTCTAGAAAGATAAACATCAATCTACTTACAGTGTTAGCTTGTGACTGTAAGGTGGCAGTAGGGCAGCCTCTTACTTTTCAAGTACAGGTCTTTGAATTGTTCTTTTCCCCAAATCAGTCATTCTTTAATAATAAAGAAAATATGTGCAATTTGATGATCTCTGGTATTATTAGTTATGTTTTGTCTGTAGATTTCTCCCTCCCTCATCTTTTGCTGGAAAGGGGCATATTGGGGAAATGATGATGAGACAGTGAGGAGTTTAATTTGAGGTTTCAGATCTAGGACAATTGATAATATCTGAGAGAGCTAATGGGAGGAGGAATGGAGTGAGAAACTTAGTCAAAATTCTTGATGGGTAGCCAAGAATCAAAATGTAGATACCAAATGCCAAAGCCAAGCTTAAGTGGTAGAAATGATGTAATAGATGTAGAATAGAGCAGGCATAAAAAACTGGGAAGAATGAGATCAAAGTAAGAAGAATCCAGAAAGATGACCACAATGAACAATGGATACTTCCCTTCCCTTTAGGGGCTAACAATTTCTTAACAAAGGAATCCATCTAACTTAAAATTTTGGTGTTGAAGTCTTCAGGGGTCAGAGATGGTTCAGTCTGTGAAATCACGTTTTTCCATGATTTCTCTTTCTAAATAATTAATATAAATATTTAATTTAATTCATTTTCATTTTAAAGAGAGAACTGTATTACTTGGTGTAATGCAAATTCTTGAATTTACTATTGAAAGTCCCAATTATTGATAATAAGTATTTCTGAATAAAAACTCGATTATTAACAAGAGAGATATAAACAGTAGAACTTGAAGACATCCAAATAAGGAATTATTCTGGTACATAATCTAAATGTCTAAATCTAGTTCATCTAAAAAAAATTTCTAGGGGGAAAATATATAAAGAAATTTTTATATTTTGACATTTTGAACTTCCTATTTTTTGTTTTATCACTCTCTCTGGGCCTCTGAATGTAGGTATATGTGATGTAAAGGTTCTTGTGGGCCTAGAAAAAAAAAGGTTTGCTATATATGTGGGCTGCTGGCAATTTCTGCATCTTCCATTTCCACTCAGCTATGGTTGTCCCTAATATTTATGTGAAGATACAAGCTTGCTTCGTTCCTTAATTCATGTTGATTAACACCAAGAACACATTTAGGATTTTGATCCACACAAATGAGGTATGATCTAGAAACAGTTTTGATGCTACTCACTCAGGATCTGATATGCCTAAAATGAATTTCTTGGACCTACTTGTCTACTTAGTCTGTACCTTCAATATAGGGCTCCTGAGTTGCTGCAACTCTGCCTTCACGTACCGCTAAGTACTAATTTCTTCTAGGAGTTAAGCCTTGTCCTGAACTCCTACTAAAACGGACCATAACACTTTGATTAACTTTTGATAGTGCCCTATCATAAGAAAGTATATCTTGTTGTTGTATAGTTATTACTCATTTAGTACCTTCTGCATAGCCTTATAATCTGATATGAGAACCCTACCCTACAATAGACTTGAATTCAAGTCTTGCCTGCTTTCTTGAACCTTTGATCTGTGTCCCCATTTGACTGTTTAGAGTTTCTCAGACCTTGGTGGCTGCTGAAACAAACCATGGCCTCTTCGGGCACTATTGTTTATACAGTGGGCCCACTTCAGGACTCTGTACTAAGGGAATGCCGGTTGTGTTCACTTATCTCTCTTTCTGGTCCTGGTTCCATCCTCTTGCCCACTGGTCATGTTACTTGGTCATTATGCTTGTTTCTAGATGAAACTTATTCAATAGTTAATGTCATTCAAAGAAATTTTGAGTTATATTTCCTAGAATACTGTGCCCAATAAAAGGAGTCTGTTTCTACAGGAAGAGTTACGTTTTTAAATCATAGACAGACTGGTAGAATTTTCTCCTTTAAAATTCCTCAGAGCTTAGTAACCTCCAATCATTTGTGCAATAAAACTGATCTAACTGCATAAATATAGGAAAAAGAAAAAAAATTCCCTTGGGGAACCTCACCACCAGAAAGTATCTTTCCCTCTGGGCCAGATCTAGTGCTTTGGAAGAATTATGATATGAACTTCATGCCATTAGTTTTCAGAGACTGATGCAAACCTGTATTTACCCCTTTCCTAAGCAGTTTTTTGCTGTTTTGTGCTTTGCAAGATCTTTTGAGCACAGGATGTTTTATGCTTCAGCTCATTCTCACTCTGCATTTCTCAATACATACCTGGAATAGAATAAAACAAGCCATGAATACAATATATACAACTATTTTATTATATTCCATTACCATTGTTGTAGTTCCATTCTTCTTAGCTACAAACACAGCAACAGCATTCCTACTTTAAGTCTACTTACTCTCTAACTGACAATCTCATGCTTTTGCTAGATGATTCCCAATAAGCTTTCATAGTCTCACATATTCAAATTGAAACAATGCCACTGATAGCACAGCTTATTTGTGAAACTAATTGTATTATTAAGTGCATTGCTTTGCACTTTTGCATGGTGCTTCTCATCATTACAATGGAAGAACGTGTATAAATTCTATTCCTCTTTTTCCTTCTTTTATTAAAAAACTTGTCTTAGTGGCCGGGGTGGTGGCCTATGCCTGTAATCCCAGCACTTTGGGAGGCCGAGGCAGGCAGATCATGAGGTCATGAGTTTGAGACCAGTCTCGCTAACATAGTGAAACCCTGTCTCTACGAAAAATACAAAAAATTAGCTGGGTGTGGTTGTGTGCGTCTGTAATTCCAGCTACTCAGGAGGCTGTGGCAGGAGAATTGCGTGAACCTGGGAGGCGGAGGTTATGGTGAGCCAAGATCGCGTCATTGCACTACAGTTCAGGTGACAGTGTGAGACTCCATCTCAAAAACAAAACAAAACAAAAACAAAAACAAACACAAAACTTCTCTTATTTATTGACCTTGCATACTTTGAACTGTTGTGTAGACCCTATTCTCCTAACCTTTAACACAAGATGGCATTTCCAGACAAACTTTTCTGAATCTAGACCTTCTTTCCCTTATCTTCCTTTTGTAACCTGTTGGTCTATCTGTCTCCTTTACTTTACATGTGTTTAGTAGAGAATTAACATTTCACCAGAAAAACCTCAAGGAAGTATTATTTAGGTTCTATGTGTCAGTACTTTCCAAACTGTACAATACATTAATTTCATTTTACAAAGAAAAGAATATGAGCTTCGTAGAGTTTAAAGTGACTTCCCCAAGACCAAATCATTAGCAAATGATAAAATCAGATTCAAAAAGTGGTCTTCTGATTTCAAGTCCAATTATCTTCCAGTGAAACTGTTCATTAATAGATGACTATTCTCTCATCAGCTGATCTGTTGGTGGGAAAGTAAGAGCATGAATTTATTAGCACTCATTGACATTTTAGGTAGTCATTTTATAGAGCTGCCGGACTCACTGAAGGATAGTAGCAAAAGCTTGAACTGTAATCCATAAATGTCTTCACTATCATCATGATTATTCTTTGCTGAGGTCTTGATCTAATTAAACTGTCATCACTCTGTTAAAGTATGGTTAGAGGGCATTTTATGAAGTTTAGTTAAAGAGGAAGAGAAAGTGAGGAATTAAATATCTGACAGGATAGTATCAAATTTATTTGTTGACACATAATTTTAAAGTCAAGCCATTTCTAGAAAAGAGCAAAAGACATTTTAGTGTGAAGTAAAGGGGATCCCACTAGGGAAAATATATATTTACACATAAGTCTGAAACTTAAAAATTCAAATGATAGTTTGATCTTTAAATTTCTCTTTCTTTGCTCTAATTTTTACAGCGGGAAGAACTATTGGAAAAAGTACATACTTATGACTATGTATTTACATATTTGATTTGATGCAAGTATATATCTAAGGGTTCAGCCAGCACTGAAATTTCAGAGGAGTTAGTTTTGTTGAATATGTATTTTTAAATTAACTTTGTAGAAAGTTGAACCTAAATATACATATGTAATGTTTATTAAACCAAAATATCTATTAAACTAAGTTATGGTGTGGACTTAGTTCTGGATAGCTTATAGTCCTTTAATTGCTTGTGTTTAATAGTTGATACGGTTTGACTTTGTGTCCTCACCCAAATCTCATCTTGAACTGTAATCCCCAGTGTTGAGGGAGGAACCTGGTAGGAGGTGATTAGCTCATGGGAGCGGTTCCCCCATGCTGTTCTAGTGATAGTGAGCAAGTTCTCATGAGATTTGATGGTTTTATAAGTATTTGGCAAGTTCCTTCTTTGCTCTCTCACTTCTCTCCTGCCACAATGTAAGACACGTCTGCTTCCCCTTCTGCCATGATTGTAACCTTCCTGAGGCCTCCCCAGTCATGTGAAACTGAGTCAACTAAACTTTGTTTCTTTATAAATTATCTAGTGTCACGAATTCTCTATAGCAGTGTGAAAATGGACTAATACAGTGGTTCAAGTTAAAAATAAAATAAACATGATATTATTAACACTGGTAATTATTATTATTAAAATAGCTTTTTTTTTCAGAATTAAAATGTTGGAGAAATAATCTAATTTTCCTTTTGTTGAAACTTAGTATCAACTTTGTCACCCATCACCTTGACCTTAATACATATTTCTTTCTAATACTGCTATTAAATTAATTTCTTTCAGCATCCTTACTACCTCTAACTTTGATTTACTCTATAAGTGCTTTATCCTGGATCACAGTAATAGCTTTCTAACTGATTTCCCTGCTTTTGGTCTCTCTTATTCGAACCTATCTTTCCATACTCTTGTCAACTTAAACTTTCTAGCCTATCACTTTCTTCATGTTACTTGACTGAAGTGATCAATAATTTATAATGAGTTTAGGTATGTATAAAAATCCAGGGGCAACACTGAAAAGTTGATTGTAAAGTTTTGCAGAGAGAGCTGGCAGAGATAATCGAGGCTTATAGATAGCCAAAAAGGGAGAGGATCGGTATCAACGAGGTAAATGTAAGAGCAGGAATTAACAAATTAAACTGGGAAGCTTAATTACCATGATTTGCAAAATTTTCACCATGACTTGCAATGAGAAATACATTTTATTTTTACATTTTATATTTCTCATTGGTCAGGCACACATACTGTGCACAGTAACCCATACACACACACACACCTGAAACAAATATGCCACCAAAAAATACTTACTATAAGTAGTGTGATGTGTTTGATTTTTTTAAAGTTTGTTCTATTTTATTTTATTAAAAAACAAATTCCTAATAGAAGAGGCTATATATGTGTGGGGGTGGAGGAATTTTGGAAATCTGTATATCTTCTGCTATTTTTTTTTCTGTGAAACTAAAACTTTTCTAAAAAAATGAAGTTTTAAAATTTAAAACAAAGTAAAGCAAACAAAACCTCTCAAATTATTGGTGGTGATCTACTAATTGAGTTCACTAGTGAGTACTGGCCTATAGTGCGAAAAATACTTCTACAAAGGAAAGTAATAGTGTAGTTCCAGTAAGATTTGGGAGGAAGGAGTTTTCAGGTATGATTAATCAAAGGGTCAAAGGCAGCAGAATGATAAAATCATAGGTAAAATGTCTTCATTGAATTTAATAATCAAAAAGTGACGATTAGGAGGTGACTGCTGCAGTGCTTGTTCCAGTGACCAAGAGTGGAATGAAATGAGACTGCTAAGGATTAAGGAATGGTCAAGATCAGAGAAAGGTTATATCACTAAAGCCCACTTTACAGATTAGAAAACTGGTTCACAGAGAACAAGAAATTTATTCTAATTTGCACAGTCAGTGGTGGCCAAAACCAGATCCTACTCTGAAAACTAAGGTTTTTCCATCATGTCACAAGAAGGGAGAGTTGATGAAGGCCATCGTCAGATTGATACCGTGCCTTATAGCCTGCTCTTCATTAAGCTCTCTTTGTTCCTCTAGCCACAACCTTCTTTTGAGCATCTATTGAATGGTATTTGTTGTATTCATAAGATGTTTTTAAAATACTGCCTTCTTTATCTTATCTGTCTCCCTAGGTTTTAAGTTGCATTTCAGTGGAAAATGGTGTCCTATTGTCTTGTTTGTGATTGGCGTCAGGTACTGGATATGGTATGTTGTATTCCTCACAGCACTTCAGCATAATACCTTGTACTTTGAAAATATTCAATAAATATCTGATGAATAAACAAAAATGCTAGATACTGCCTGGTCTGTGTAAAGACTGCTGCTTTAGGAATGAGCATGGATTGGTTATTTCATAATTAAAGTGGCAGCATGCTATACAGACAATAAGTTATATTAAAATCTTCATTATTCTTTCTTTTTCTGTCAAGGACTTTATTGACATGTTGTTTCCTTGAATTGTTTTTAAAGTACCATTATCTTTATCTTTGCTGTTTTCTTTCTGAAAATACCTTTAAACCAACTTAGTGTAGTGGAAGCAGTAGTTTTTCTTCTTAATGAAACAAATGATATTCTATACTCTGTTGCACTTGCCTTTCTTTTCTACCTTCACCATTCTTCCCTACCAGATTGGAGCAGATCTTTTCTAAGAACCAAACAATCCAGCAAATGTCTCATATAAATATCCCGACAATTACAGCAATTTTTCTTTTTGTGCATGTGAAAAGTCTAGTGATAATTGGATATACCAACATTTCATCTTTATTTGTATTCTACAGTTGTGTTTTATTTGAGTTTTTAGTGTTTTTATAGAAGCTGCAAATTTTATAGACTAAATATACATCTTAAAACTTGAAGTTCCAAATTTAATTTGCCTGCAATTAAAACCTTTCTTGTTCTATGAATTTTGTAAGCTAGCTCTGTTAAGCCAAGTCAAGTTTAGTATGATTTCTTAAATAAAAACCCAGTGCATCTTTTACACTCTTAATTCTATTCGTAAGAAACTTCCTGTTTTTTAAACTATGGGAAGAAAACTACTGGAAGCCATACTTTTCCTGACCAGCAGCATCTGAGAGGTGAGGCTACTACTTTGCTCTAAAACAATTATTTCTCATAAATTTTGTATCCTGTTGATATTGAAGGTATTCCTCGTCTTTGAATAAAAAGAGAAAAAAACACTTGTTAAGGGCTTACTCTGTACCATCTACAATATTAGGTACTTTATATTAAGTATATCTTTTAAAATCAATTATTTTTTCAGTAGTTAATGAATTAAATCTGTTACAGAAAATTCTAAAGCTATACAGCATATTTAGTAAAACAGTAAGTCTTCTTTCACTATAGACTCCCAGCCACTTTCATTTTCTTGGAGTCAAAATTTCTTCATTTTCTTTTGCATTCTTCCAGAAATACTCTATTATTTAAGTCTTTTTCACTACCAAGCTTTCATCCTTCCTATAAAATTATGCTTCTCTAAAATACTATTTTATATATTATGTTTGTTTCGGATATCTTAGAGTAAAATATTGTGAAGGAGAAAAATGGCTTAATATGATTATCGTTGAGTATTTTTTTTTTTTTTCCTATCTGGTGTTTCAAGTTGCTTAAGTCCTGCAAATCTTAGAGGTAGTTGAAAGTGCATAAACTTTGGTATGCTGTATGAACTGAGCTTGGAAAGCTAGCCTCTGGCCTGTTAGTTGTGGGACTCTAAGAAAGTTGTTTGAATTCTTAGAATTTCAGTTTGTTTACCTGCAACTTAATCTTACAGTATTATAGCCTATGAGATAGAAGACTGATATCTGGGTCACGCATCCTTGGATCTGAATCTTAGCTTTATCGCTTGTTTGCCACTAGGAAAATTATTTAACCTTTTCATGGCTTGCATTTTTATCCATATGATGGAAATACTACTTACCTTATGGGTTTATCAAAAAATAAATGAGAAAATACATGTACTGTGGGGCCATTCATATCAAAAACTAGTTGGTAATTTTTATTCATTAGGTTGATTGAATTAGATAACGCCTGCAAAGGACTTAAGGACTTGACACCTATTAATAGTCAACAAAATTTCCCCTTTTTCCTGTGAATTAGTTATGAATTTCTTTATAAATTGGATGCTGTATAATTTTATTTCTCTTTTTCTTTCTCTCTTTTTCTTTTTTTTTATTGAGGCGGAGTCTCGCTCTGTCGCCCAGGTTGGAGTGCAGTGGTGCGATCTCGGCTCACTGCAAGCTCCGCCTCCCGGGTTCACGCATTTCTCCCGCCTCAGCCTCCTGAGTAGCTGGGACTACAGGCACCCGCCACCACGCCCGGCTAATTTTTTGTATTTTTAGTAGAGATGGGGTTTCACCGTGTTAGCCAGGATGGTCTCTTATCTCCTGACCTCGTGATCCGCCCGCCTCGGCCTCCCAAAGTGCTGGGATTACAGGCGTGAGCCACCACGCCCCGTCGATGCTGTATAATTTTATAATGGGGATTAATATGGGTGCTTTTTTTGTATGTGAAGCTAAAACAGTAGGAAATCAATTTAATACAAAGCTTAGAGTTTAACATTCCATTTTTATTCACTGTCTCATGAGAATTGTGGTCATAGGGCTATTAGAATTTAATAATTATCTAGCTTGATGTATGGCTATGAAATATTTGTCTTAATTTCTTATTAAGAAATAGGGAAGAATGGGGAAGGGAGACTATGTTCTTACATAGATTATAGGAGGGGATGTATTAAATAGTCAAAATTTATATAGAAAGGTGACAAATGAATTATATTAGTAGTTGCCATTAGAAAAAGAAATATTTTATTTAAAGAAAACTCTTCATAAGCCACAGGGTTGGGAGAAGAGAGCCAAAACCTGAAGTATATAAGGTTCAACAGAGAAAATACCACAAAGTACTTTGCAATAGGATTTGAGAGAAGAACAGTATGACTAGATTCTGAATCTAGTTTTTTAAAAAAAGATACGGAACTTTTTTGAAAAACATTTGATTTTATGTGGTTTGTGTTTCTATGGCATAAATTTTCTGTCTTTAGTAAAATATTTTGCACACGATATTTTGCACCAAAAAAAAAAAAAAAAAAATAGATGGAAATATAGAAAAAACAAGAAACGTCTACTTGGTGTATGCTGTGTAAAGGAAAACTTTTTGAGAGACATGACGAAATGGTTCCTGTGCTGATTATTTAAATAATCAGAGAGATGGAGATGACCATGAAATCCACCTCTAGCCTTATAGTCAATTCAAATTTTGGGGAAGTGTTGGCCTTCTCAATCAATGGACTGGGAATGTACATTTCTAGTCTTGATTTTAAAAGGCAGGAGGATCCCAGCTGTTACCTGGTTATAGTTTGTGAAAAAATCCTTCTCAATGAATGTATTAAGGATTTTATTTCCATGGTATTACAAATTACCACATATATACTGACTTAAAACAATACACGTGTATTATCTTATAGTTCTATAAGTTGGAAGTCTGACACGGGTCTCACTGGACTAAAAGCAACAAATTGGCAGGGATATGTCTCTTGCTGGCAGCTCCTAGGGAAAATCTTTCTTTGACATTTCCAGGTTCTAAAGGTTGCCCATATTCATTGACCTGTGGCCCCTTTCCAGCATCTTCAAAGCCAGCAATCGTGGGTAGCGACCTTTTCACCTCTCAGCCCTCTGAATCTCAACTCTCTGACCCTTTTCCATAATTGTGTCTCCCTTTCTGACTATAGCTGGGAAAAATTCTTTGCTTTTAAAGATTCATGATCTTCTTTTTCAAAATTTTTAACCTTACTCACTTCTTCAAAGTCTCTTTTGACATATAAGGTAATATATTCACAGCTTCCAGATTAGGATGAGGATATACTGAAGGGAGCCTACCATATATACAAAAGCTGAAATAATGGAGAATGAGTGTACATGTACTCAGTATTATTTATTAATTTAAGCAGACTTTTAGCATTTAATTTAATAATATGCTTAAGACCTTAGGTATGAAAACAGTAACTATTCCTCTGTTGGTAAGGACACTTTGGTAGCAAACTTGTTAAAGTCTGTTTTCCCAGCTATCAGGAAATGCTGCACTTTCTACATTAGCAACTGTGTTATTGTTCGTCATGAACCTTCACCTTGGAGAAACAGCAGAAATATTTTTGGGGGCTTCCCTTTCGTGTTTATGGAACTGGCACTGAAGTGTATTCATTACAATGAATTGCAGCCTTGTGTACTGTTTCCCATAGAACTGGTTATACAAATGGTGATTAGGTGCTAACATATGATTCATATTATACTTCAACTAAGTTCTAGGTGAAATCCCTTTATGTGGGCTTGCTAGCCTAAGGACATAACACTAGTTTTTAGGAGACATTGAGCTACAGTTTATTCACAACTACATTACAAACAAACACAAAGTTTCTTGTCAGTTAACAGCAGCTGGCATTTATAATCTCTGTGCATGTATATAATACATGCATGTGAGAAAATGCAGTGTGTGATAACAGGAATAGCCTTTGATTGGAAGACAAGTTCCCTGAGTTCAAGCACTACCAGTGAATAGCTGTAGGAGGAAACTGGATCGGATGATCCCCAGGCTCTTCTAGATGGAGTCTAGACTTCTATTTCATCTCTTTAGAAGCAGAAATCAGAGATAGCTTTTAATTCCTTTCTGTAGTGAATTCCTTAGGTTTCATGAGACCTACTGTTGCAAACTGGGCAGTCTTCAAGATAATTGTTAGGATGAACCTTCTCAATAGCGTACCTATCTTTTTTAAAAAAAGTTTATTTTTACTTATTTTTGCAATTAAAATATTTTGACATTAAATTTTTTCTTTTTGTAATTTAAAATATTTTGACTTTTTTTCATTTTCTATTTATTGTGGTACAATCTGGGCTTTTAATGTAACTGTCATGAAAGAGGATACATTGTATCCAATATGCTGTATTTCACTCCCCACCCTCATACCACTCTACCAGCATTTGGAGTCTTCAATGTGTGTTATTCCATGTGTGTACCCATTGTTCAACTCCTGCTTATGAGTAAGAATGTGTGGTTTTAGATTTTCTGTTTCTGAGTCATTTCAATGAGGATAATGGCCTCTAGTTCCAGCCATGTTCCTGTAAAAGAGATGATTTTATTCTTTTTTATGGCTGACTTGTATTCCATGGTGTGTGTATGTGCGTGTGTGTGTGTTTGTGTGTACACATGTGTCTGTATGTATCACATTTAAAAAAATCCTATCATCTGTTGATGGAAACTTGGGTTGATTCCATGACTTCGCTGTTGTGAATAGTGCTGTAATAAACATATGAGTGCAGGTGCCTTTTTAATATAATGGTTTATTTTCTTTCAGGTAGATACCCAACAGTGGGATTGCTGGATCAGAGTAGCTCTATTTTTAGTTCTTTGACAAATCTCCGTACTGTTTTCCGTAGCCGTTTCCCACCAACAGTATATGTATTCCCTTTTTTCTTCATCTTCTCCAACATCTGTTGTTTTTTTTGACTTTAATAATAGCCGTTCTGACTGGTGTGATGTGGCATCTCATTGTGGTTTTAATTTTCATTTCTCTGATGATTCGTGATGTTGAGCATTTTTCATATGTTTGTTGGTTGCTTGTATGCCGTCTTTCAAAAAATGTCTATTCGTGTCCTTTGTCCACTTTTCAATGTTTGTTGTTGTTGTTGTTGAGTTATTTGAGTTCCTTGCAGATTCGAGACATTACTCCTTTGTTGAATGGATGAATACTTTGTCAGTTTTTTCTCCCATTCTTTAGGTTGTTTGTTTACTCTGTTTATTATTTCTTCTGGTGGGCAGACTCTTTTTATTTTAATTAAGTCCCATTGTTCTCTCTTTGTTTTTGCTGCGTTTACTTTTGAGGACTTAGTAATAAACTCTTCACCTAGACCAATGTCCAGAATAGTTTTCCTAGCTTTTTTTCCCTATAATTTTTATTATTTCAAGTCTTAAATTAAGTCTTCAAACCATCTTGGTTAACTTTTGTATATGGTGACAGATAGTCATGCATGTGGCTCTCCAATTATCCCAGCACAATTTATTAAATCATGTTTCCTTTCCCAAATGTACATTTTTGTCGAGTTGGTCAAAGATTGGTTGGTTGTAGGTAGGTGGCTTTATTTTATATTATGTTCCATTGACCTATGTGTTTATTTTTGTGCCAGTACCATGTTGTTTTGGCTACTAAACTCTTGTAGTATAATCTGAAGTCAGGTAATGTAATACCTCCAGCTTTATTCTTTTTACTGAGGATTGCTTTGGCTATTAAGGCTCTTTTTTGGTTCTAAATGAAATTTCAGATTGCTTTTTCTAATCCTGTGAAGAATGATGTTAGTAGTTTGATAGGACTTCTTTTGAATCTGTAAATTGCTTTGGGCAATATGGTTATTTTAATACTAACTTTTCCAATCCATGAGTATGGGATATATTTTGATTTGTTTGTGTCATTTCTTTTATCAGTATTTTGTAGTTTTTCTAAACATCTTTCAATTTCTAGGTTAAATGTATTCCTAGCTATTTTTCTTTTTTGTAGCTATTATAAATGGGATTGAGTTATTAATTTAATTCTCAACTTGCACATTACTGCTGTATAGAAATTGCTACTTATTTTCGTACATTGATTTTGCATCCTAAAACTTTACTAAAGTCATTTATCAAACGCAGGAGTCTTTTTGAAGAGTCTGTAGGGTCTTCTAGGTATAAGATCTTATCATCAGTGAACAGAGATAACTTGACTTTCACTTTTCCAATTAGAATGCCTTTTATTTCTTTCTCTTGTTTGACTGATCTAGGTAGGATTTCCAGCACTATGTTGAATAGGAGTGGTGGCTGTGTCTTGTTCTTAGTTCATAGGGAGAATACTTTCAACTTTCCTCTTTCAGTATGGTATTGGCTGTGGGTTTGCCATGTATGGCTTTTATTATTTTAAGGTATGCTCCTTCTCTTCTTAGTCTGGTAAGGCTTTTTTTTTTTTTTTTTTTTTTTTTTTATTCTTGAAAGGATGCTGAATTTTTTAGTGCTTTTTCTGCATCTGTCGATATGATCACACGGTTTTTATTTTAATTCTGTTTATGTGATGAATCACATTTTATTGGTTTGTGTATGTTGAACCATCCATGTAGCCCTGAAATAAAGCTCACTTGATTGTATTATTTTTTTGATGGGCTGTTCAATTCAGTTTTCCAGCATTTTATTGAGGATTTTTACATCTGTGTTCATAAGGGATACCAGTAAGTAGTTCTGTTTTTTGTTGTGTCTTTGCATGGCTTTGGTTTCACGCTGATACTGGCTTCATAGAATGAGTTAGAGAGGATTCCCTTCTTGATTTTTTACAATAGTTTCAGTAAGATTGGTATCAGCTCTTCCTTGTATGTCTGGTAGAATTCTGCTGTGAACTTGGCTTGTACTAGGCTTATTTTTCTCAGGAGATTTTTTTGTTACTAATTCAATTTCTCTACTCATTATTGGTCTGTTCAGGATTTCCATTCTTTCCTGGTTCAATATGGGGAGGCTATATGTTTCCAGAAATGTATCCTTTCCCCTTGATTTTCTAGTTTGTGCACATATAGATGCTCATAGCAGTCACTAATGATCTTTTATGTTTCTGTTGTATCAGTCATAATGACACCTTTATCACTTCTGGTTTATTAGAATCTTCTCCGATTTTTTTGTTGTTAATGTAGCTAGAAGTCTATCAATTTTGTTTATCCTATAAAAGAACCATCTTGTCTTTCCTTCATTTTTTTTTTTTTTTTTTTTTTTTGGTCTCAAATTCATTTAGATGTGTTCTTATCTTTGTTATTTCTTTCCTTCTGCCCAATTTGAGTGTGATTTGTTCTTGTTTTTCTAGTTCCTTGAGGTGCAATGTTAAGTTGTTAATTTAAGTTATTTCTATATTTTTGGTGTAGGCATTTATTGCTATAAACTTCTCTCTTAGTGCTGCTTTTGCTGTGTCACAGAGGTTTAGGTATTTCATGTCTCTTTGTTCATTAATTTCAAAAAATGTTTTTATTTCTGCCATAATTTCATCACTGACCCAACAATCATTCCAGAGGAAATTATTTAATTTCTATCTATTTGTAGAGTTTTGAGGGTCCTTTTTACTTCTCATTTGCAGTTTTATTCCACTGTGGTCTGAGAAGTTACTTGATATAATTTTGATATTTAAAAATTCATTGAGAATTGCCTTGTGGCCTAGCATATGGTCAATTTCTTTGAATATTCCATGTGCAGGTGAGAAAAATGTATATTCTGTTGTAAGGTAGAATGTTCTGTAAAACTCTGTCAGGTTCATTTGGTCCGGAGTCTAATTTAAGTCAAGAGGTTTTTTTTTATTGTTGTTGATTTTCTGCCTTGATAATCTGCCTAGTGCTGTCAGTGGGGTATTGAAGTTCCCCACTATTATTGTATTGATGTGTGTCTCTTTTCTTAGGTCTATTAGTATTTGTTTTATGAATCTGCGTGCTCTGGTGCTGAGTGCATATATACTTAGAATTGTTATATCTTCTGGTTGAACTAATCCATTTATCTGTAAATAATGATGTTTTTTGCTTCTTTTAAAAAACTATTGTTGATTTAAAGTCCGTTTTATCTGATATAAGCCTAGTTACTCCTACCTGCTTTTGGTTTCTGTATGCATGTAATAACTTTTTCCACTCCTTTGAGTCTTGAAATGTCTTTACCAGTTAGGTTGGTTTCTGGTATGCAGCATATAGTTAGAACTTGTGCTGTTTGTTTGTTTTTGATTTTGTTTTTCATTTTACTAGCCTATATCTTTTATGTGGAGCATTGAACCTATTTATGTTTAAGGTTAGTATTGATATGTAAAGTTTTGTTCCTGTCATAGTATTTATTATTACCTAGTTTCTTTGAAGTTTCAATTGTGTAATTGTTTTAAAAGACCTGTGAGTTTTATACTTTCATATACTTTTATGATGATGAGTATTGCTTTTTTGTTTCCCTCTTTAGAACTCCTCTGAGCATGTCTTGTAAGGATGGTAGAGTGGAGATGAATTCTTTTAGTGTTTGATTGTATGAGAAATACTTTATTTCTCCTTCATGTATAAAGAAGAGAGGCCATGGCTGCACCAAGTTTTTTTTGTTTGTTTGTTTGTTTGTTTGTTTTTTTAATCAACTAAATGCTGTCACACAGGCTGCTTATAAACCTTGTATTCTCCAGAATCTGGAATGTTCTTTGCCCTTTGGGTGAATTCCCATATTTCTTCTTGAATAAAATCTCACAGTGTTGATCTTTACACACTGTTTTGCCTGTTTTGCTATCTCCAAGTAGATGATGCATGTTAAAAGCCTACAATTCACCATCTCAGGAAAAACAACAACAACAACAACAACCTCACCTATCTTCTATCTTTGTGTGTGTGTGTGTGTGTGTGTGTGTGTGTGAGAGAGAGAGAGAGAGAGAGACAGGATCTTGCTCTGTTGCCCCAGCTGGAATGCAGTGGCATGATTTCCGCTCACTGCAACCTCTGCCTTTTAGGCTCAAGTGATCCTCCTACTTCAGCCACCTCAGTGGCTGGGACTACAGGCGTGTACCACCATGCCCAGCTATTTTTTTGTATTTTTTGTAGATCCAGGGTTTTACTGTTAGCCCAGGCTGGTCCCAAACTCTTGGCCTCAAGTGATTTACCTGCCTCAGCTTCCCAAAATGCTGGGATTACAGGCATGAGTCACTGCGCCTAGTCTCTTCTATCTTCTTAATATTGTTATTTTCATACTGTGATCTCTGTGTGGACTTACAAGTACATCTAGGGCTTATCTACCTCTTGGTTAAGCAAGATGAGTCTGAGATGGATTTTTCCTTAAACTATAACTGGGGTCATTAATGCATTGGAAAACACATCTATTAAGAATTATATTATTAAGACTAAAGGAATGAGTTGCAGGATGATGTTATTCAATCAATACTTCATGAACATCTCTCTTATATGCCAGGCCACAAATGGCCTTGTGGAATTTACATGCTAGTGAAGTGGGAAATTTAAAAAAAGATAAAAATAAATAGAACATATAATACATAAAAAGGTGGTAAGTACTAGGAGACAACAACATAAAACAGCAGGATAAGAGAGATAGGATTTAGGTGAGAGTTGCAGTTTAAAGTAAGGAGTCAGCTCAGGCTTTCAAGGACAGGTGAATTCTGAGCAAAGACTTGAAGTATGTGAAAGAAGTAGCATGTGGATATCCTGAGGAAAGTTGTTCCAGGCAGAGGCAAATCCGAGCATGGGCCTATAATGGAAGCATGCCTGGTGTGCTCTAAAAAGAACTCAAGAGGCTGGCGTATCTGAAGTAGAGTGAGAAAAGAGGAGAAAAATGGATGTGATTATCACATTGTCTTTGTCATATCACATAAGAGTTTGCCGGTCATTGTGAAGGGTCTGGTTTTTACTCCAAATGCAATGGGGAATCTTTGGATTTTCCTGAACTGTTAAAATACAAGATATGATTTTCTTATTATCATATTTACTTTGGTTGCTGTTTAAAAATGGACTACTGGGGGTTGGGGTTAAAGGAAGCAGAGAGAACAGTTAGAAAGCTGTTGCAATAATTCTGTGAGAGATGACAGGGGCTTGTACCAGCATGGTAACAGTGGAGCTGATGAAAAGTGGTCAGATTCTTGACACATTTTGAAGTTATAGCCAATAGGATTTCATGAGAGAAGTGCTTTAGGGAATAGAGAAAGAGAGGAATCCAAGATGACTCTGAAGTTTTTGACCCAAGCAACTCAAAGGATAGAATTTCTAATAATGGAGATTGGGAACACTGGAGTTCAATTTTGAGATGTCAAGTAGGTAGTAAGAACTATTAGTCAAAATTCAAGGTTGAGCTCTGGGTTGGATAAATATATTTTGGAGTTATTGACATATGAAAGACACATAAAGCAACAAGACAATATAAATTGCCAAATAAATGACCAAAGAGAAAGGAGTCCAAGGACTAAATTCTGGAGCAGTCTAATGATAAGAGGTTGGGAAATGAGGAAAGATTAATTTAAGAAGGCTCAAAAAGGAGTAACCGGTGATAGAGAAGGAAAGCCAAGAGAATGTGATGCCCTGAAAACTACTGGAAAGAAAGGAAAAAAGAAAAGAAAACTACTGGAAAGAAAACAAAACAAAGAGGATGGAGTTGGCAACATTTTGAAGTTCATTTGGTAGATCAACTAACATTAGGACTTAGAATGGACCAGTGAGTGAGCAGTGTAAAAGCATTTGGTAACTTTGATAAGAACAGTTTCAGTGGAGGATTCAAAAAGAATAAGAGAACTGGAATTGGAGACTGAATTGACAGTACTTTCAAGGAATTTTGACACCAAGAGGTGTAAGTGAAATTGATTAAAATGGGTTGAAGATTTTTCTTGAATGGAAAAATATTACAAGTCTGTATGCAGAGGGGAAAAATTGAACTGAGCGGAGACCTTGATAATTTTGGAGAGAGAAAGAATTGCTGGAGGGTATGTTTGAGTAGGTAAGAGGTATGTAAGCTAGTACACGAGGGATCAATTTTCTTAAATTAGGGGAAAAGAGAATAGATCTGGAGCAGTGCTGTGCAATAGAAAAATAATAGAAGCCATACATGTAACTTACATTTTCCCAGTAACCACATTTAAAACAAGAAAAAATAGGGCCAGGCATGGTGGCTCACACCTGTAATCCCTGAGCTTTGTGCTCACTTGAGGACAGGAGTATATGATAAGCCTGGGCTCCATAGTGAGATCCCATCTCTGCAAAAAATTTATGTTTAAATTAGGTGGGCATGGTGAAGCACACCTGTAGTACCAGCTGTGTAGGGAGGCTAAGGTCGGAGGATTGCCTGAGGCCAGGAGTTCAAGACTAGCCTGGAAAACATAGCAAGACTCTGTCTCTACAAAAAATTAAAATAATAATAATAATAAAAGGAATTAGCCAGACATGGTGGCATACACCTGTAGTTCTAGCCACTTGGGAGGTTGACATGGGAGGATCATGTTAGCCTGGAGTTTGAGGTTACTATGAGATATGATTGCACCACTGCATTCCGGCCTGGGCAACAGAGTGAGACCCTGTGTCTAGAAAAGCAACAAAAAATAAATAAACAGGTAAATTAATTTTATAACATATTTATTCTGCATAGTAAATGTTTTTTTATTTCAACATACGATAACATGGCAATCACTAATGAGTTATTTTCCATTCTTTATTTTGTGCTAAATCTTCAAAATTCTGTTTTCTTTTATATTTACACCTCATCTCAATGTAGTTACAAAATTTTCATCATTAATATATGATTGGTGTTTGGATTTCGAAAAGTGTATTGTTCCAGAATGTGATTTGTATATCCATGTGTTCAAGACATGGCTAAAATTTGTCAATAAGGAATTATGTTTTTTAATTTAAAATTTATATTAATTAAAGTTAAATAACATCAAACATTTAGTTTCTCAGTCATACTAGCCACATTCAACTGGTCAATGACCACATTGTGGTTAGTGGCTACAATATTGGGCAAGCAGCTCTAGACTCTTAAGCAAGATGGCAGAGGATATTGAAGCAGATGCTGGTGATGTAGTGGGATAGGTCTTTGGAATTCTCTTTTGAGTGTCACAATTTTCTTAGTAAAGTGGAAAGCAATTGGCTTAGGATGAATGCCTTA
Organism: Chlorocebus sabaeus; assembly: GCF_047675955.1. Classification (NCBI taxonomy): domain Eukaryota; kingdom Metazoa; phylum Chordata; class Mammalia; order Primates; family Cercopithecidae; genus Chlorocebus; species Chlorocebus sabaeus. Next base: position 8,076,423 of record NC_132910.1, read on the forward strand.
GTCCAGGCCACACCAGAAAATAGAATCTAACTCAGATGGTTCAAAGCTTTTAAATGTATTGGGAAGGTTAGGAAAACTCAAAGGAGACTAACAAGAGCAGTAAATGAGTTCACTTTTATGCCGACAGGGGGAAGTTAAGGGGAGGAACTGCCCTTCAGAAGCTGTGTATTTCTAAGGATGCAGCAAATGCCAGAACCAAAGTCCACAGCAGGCAGGGAGCAGGAAGCAGCTATCATGATCTCTTTCTTCTGCCCTTTGATATCCCTCCAAAGATTCCCATCGACAAACTCTGGGCAGTCAGGCAGTAGGGCACCCTAGATGATGCATGTATAGGTCAATTCTCAGGGGACAGAGGCACAGAAAAGGGGAGAGTGTGGATCTTAGGGGTGGGGGAAAATGGAGACACCAGCAATTTTGGAGAAGTCTAACCTCGAAGAGACAGGAGTGGTGAAATAATCACCTAGAAAAATGGCAGAGTAAATGAACCAGAAAAATACAAAAAAGATTATACTAGTGACTAAAAACATGTCTCCTCTCCTTTCAACAAATCTGTCTTAAGTGCTTACTGCTTGCAGGATGTACCTTGACTTGTTCTAAGCCCTGGAAATAGAGTGATGAACAAGACAAATCTCTTGTCATTCTACCAATGGGAAAAACAGGCAGAAAACAGTAAACAAATAGATAAATGATAACCCTAGGTAATGATACATTCTATTTATACAATTATAGTATTTGGGGTAGGTTTGGGGCTACATTAACCAATGTGGTAGAGAGGACTTCTTTTTGAAGATTACATTTGAACTTATCTTTAATTATCTCAAGGAAGCAGTCATATGGAGATCTAGGAAGAATATTCCTGACATATTAAGTGCAAAGTCCCTGGGGAAGGAAAGCTTTGCTGTCTTGGTGAGAAAGAAATAAACGCAATGTGGCTGTATGGTACTGAAGTAGGAGAGGGACCATGCCAGATGAGATTGGAGAAGTAAGTTGACATGAAACACTTAGGTGCTTTTTTTAAAAGAAAACTTGTAAAACCGTGGAAGGTTTTAGCAGAGAAACAATATGATCCAAGTTCCTTTTTGGAAAGATTACTCTGGCAGAGGTGTGAAGGATAGACCATCATATGGCCAAAGGGGAAGGAAAGAGACCAGAGAGAGGCTGCTGCAGGGTCCAGATGAGAGCAGCTTGGATGAGAGTAGCAGCAGCTGAGATGCCCCTGGACAGCTGAGTTATTAGATTTGAAATATAATTTTAAGTAGAGGTGCTAGGACTCTCTGGCTTTGCTTCTTTCCCTTCCTTTATCTCTACCTTCTCTGTTCCTTTCACAAACACTAAATAGTAGGATGCTAGTACTGGGGGTGCTAAGATAAGGTAAATTTCCTGGCCATTAGAACAATCAAGGCAATGGCAGGAAGGAGACTGAATGGAGTGAGGGTACCAGAGCAGGCATGTAAGTGAGAATATGTGCCTGATGCTAAATGTACTATGATATCTACACTTTAAATGAGGGAATGATAATTCTACTGGGGCAGACATCCAGGAGGGAGGAATCTGGAAACTTCCTAGGAAAGGTAATACTTGAGCTGAATTTTGAAAGATGAGTAGGTGTTTGTTTGCTAGGCATACAAAGATGGGAAGAACACTCCTGGCAGAAGCAGCAGTGTACGCAAAGGCGAGGCAGCTTGAAATATCCTGGCATTTTTGAGGAACTGCAAGTCATGCAGTTTTGTATGGTTTGAGGTTGGGAAGAGTGGGCGTGTTAGTGGGTAGAAGGAAATGAGAAGCTAAGTGAGAAATGAGGCTGTAAAGGTAGGCTGGGGCTGGGACACTGAATGTCTTCTATGTGCTGATAAAGAGTTTGGTTTCGTTCCCTAGGCAAATGAGGATCTTTAAGGGATTGTACAAATGAGGAAGTTCTTGATCAGGTTTAATTTTGTAAGAAATGTCACAATGTAGTGGCTTGGAACATGTGCCAGAAAGAGGGCAAGACAGGAGATAACTGGGAGATTCTTTCAAGTTAATAACTTGATTTGTTTCAAAATCAGTTGTTATGAAAATAGTTAATACTTGATTAACTATTTAATTGACTAATAGTTCACCGAAGACTCCTTTTTTATTGATTGCTCTATCACATGTTCACAGAATTCCAATGAAAATCAAGTAAACATATGTTTGTTTCCATGTGTGATATCATTATATGGAAAAAAATCCAATTTCTCTTATCATTTTTAGAAAATATGTGAAACAACATAGATTCCAGATTGGGATCTGTCAAACACATGGTCTCTAAGGTTCCTTTGGCATTTATAGGTCAGTTCTCAGAGGACAGAGGAGCAGAGAAGGGGAGAATGCAGATCTTAGGGTTGGGGGCAAATGGAGACACCAGCAATTTTGGAGAAGTCTAGCCTTGAAGAGAGAGAAGTGGTGAAATAATCACCTGGGAAAATGGCAAATGAACCAGAGAAAGACAAGGAAGTATATACCAGTGCCTCAAAACACGTCTCCTCTCCTTTCAACGAATTTGTGTCAATTGCTTACTGTTTGCAGCATGAGCTTTAGACTGAAACTCACACACAGCTTTTTCCCTTCACTCTTAGAGAGTGGTCCAGGTTAGACAGTGTCTATGCTGACAATATCAAATACGGCCTTAGTATGTTAAGTTTCTCAGTGAGCCAAATGTGCTTCAAAGTTGCAATAATCAAACTCCACTTGTGGCTGATAGGGTTTAGCTGTAAGTTATATAAAAGCATGTAGAAATATGTAGATTTTTTAATAGTGCTATCACTGAAAAAGAGAAAAAAATGACTTAAGGTCAGTGTGTTCTTTGGAAGGCCAACAGCATAATAATGCCGTTGTAATTGCTCTCATACATTTGTATGGACTTTTCTAGTTTGCAAGTTATCTTTACAAATGCTCAGTAAACCTCACAGGAAATGAAACATCCACAAAGTAGTCATTTTCGCTCATCTTCTGTGTCCTCATGACACTAGAGTCTCTACGCTTTTGTGAATATCAAGTGAAAGGACAAGATCAATACAAACAACAGCTTAGCCCTAGAACACAGCCACTTTCTGAGCACTGAAACCACAGTGTTCATAATTCTCACATGCTGAATGAGGCATATGTAAAAAGTGGAAGATGGAAGCATATCTGAGCACTTGCTTTGTTCTGACTTCCACTGGGACAATTATGGGAAAGGCAGGAGAAAATGCTGATGGAATTCTGAGTTGTACAATCCTAAACCCACAAGCACAACTCTAGATAACTCAGGAGCAATTGCAGCTGGAAAATTGGCAATCAAGGTGAGGACTGGACCAGCTATGCTGGCAGAAAGGACTAATCTTGAGTCTAGAATGCAGCTTCGCGAGGCATAGATGAGACACTCACGGCAGTGAGATGAATACTACATGTTCACAGGATGACAAGAACTGTTAGTTCAATACTATCATCTTCCATCTTTGTCCTCCACAGAGTCTGGTTTTTCTTTAAGACACAGGACAAATACCATCATTTTCCATGAAATCCATTCTGAACTCTTTATTCTTTCTCATATAGATACTGTCTAAATGTTAAATGAATAATGTAGTGTCATTTCAAAAAGATAAACAGACATTTATGCTCAGACATATTTTACTTTATATGTATACACGTATAGGACATTTAAATCTGATGACTTAACGATTTGCAATGTTATAACTCTTTCTTTATCTCTGTCTGTTTCTATTTCTGTTTGCTTTATTTTTTTTAATTGCCTTAGTACTGTCACCAGACAGTTATCATATTCAGATGCTTTAGTGACTTTAATTTCCATTTGCATTCTATGGTCAATTTTAAGATGGGTGTCTGCTTTGCTGTGATTAGTATGGGATGAAAGCAGCTGTGAGTAAGGAAGCGCTGGCAATGAAGATTTTCACTTTTTTTTTTTTTTTTTTTGCTGTTGGTAGAAATTGTCTAAATAACAGGTGTCTATCATCATAAGTGTGGGAACATGTTATTTTTATCACTACGAGGGCCAGATCCAGCCTCTAGGTACTCATCTGAACTCATAGAGAAGTCAGCTGTACTCAGAATACCCTGAAAGTCGACTTGTTCTATAAGATTCTGCATTTTGCCCTTCAATTGCTCCCATATGGAAAAATTCCATGCCTTAAGCATTTTCACCAACCTTTGCCACAAATCTCATGAATATAAACATACCATTGACTTTGACATAATACAAAATTTCCCTTCCAAATGAAAACAGACAATTGGCATTTAACACCTACAATTATAAGTAGCAGATGAGGTAGTTTCAGTCATTCTGAAAAACACAAGCACTCTGTCACTATTCTCTCACCCAGCTCTGAAAATGCACCATGCTTGCTTGAAACATTTTTATATTCCAAAGATACGTTTGAAGCATTTTTATGCTAATGGCAACAGACCATTAGCAGCATGCAAGATACTAAACCCCTTTCTTATTAATTATTTTAATATAAAGTGACTAATTATGTGAAATGGGAAGTCCTAGTGCATGAATGCACAGAAAAGCTGAGCTGTGCCCCATGCACGACTCAGCTTTGTACACTCAGAGTTCAGATGGCATGGCAAATTACTCTCCCTCCAATCATTTAGGTCATCAGAACCCACTCGCTGTGAGTACATAGCCTTTTAATTTAGCAGTGCAGCTTCTCTACCTAAAACAGCATGAGCCGAGCAAAGTATGACTATAAGAAAAACACAATGTGCTGATTGCTATAGTCCCTTCAGCATGTTTGCTGAGACATAATATAAAAGAGGAAGGGAAAATGACTACCAGATGCCATTGGGCAAGTATAAAGATGGATTTCAAAAGTGAAGTAGTGATGATTCCCAATTTATTGAAGATGGAATGGATAGATGTATATTTTATAATTTCTGTTCGCTAATTCCAGGAGAAATTATGTATTTCATTTTGATTTTAAATTACTTGCTGCCAATGGCACATTTTGTTCATCTTTATATAACCACTTTTTATTCTTAGCAGTGCTGTGCTCATGGTAGGCATTCAATAAATGTTTTTCTTGATTTGAAAGCGTTATCCAAAAATTAATTCTCTGGTTAATTATATGTCTTCTATTTTTAGTAGTTACTGAGAGCAGGAACTGCATCTTTTTGTATTATCTGTAAGTTTGATCGAAGTGCTTTGTACATAGTAGGCACTTAAGAAATGTTTTTGAATTGAATATTGTTGTTAAAATTAAAGGAGTTTTTTTTTAGATTTCAGTAGAGTTAGTTTAACAAGTGACTTTAATATGCATCTAGTGTTTTTTTTTTTACATGATTTTTTTTCTTTCATAAGTTTTTACATTTTCCTGCTTGACTGGGATTTAGAGTTAAACTTGAGTCCTCTTTCTTTATCCCTTTTCCCCTACCGGCAATAGAAAATAAGCTCTGTTGGTTCTGCTACTAAAATATAGCCTGAATTTTTCCTTGTTCTTTTTCTAAACTACTACCACCCTGGATATTCTGCCTGGGAACTGCAATAGTTTCCCCACTGTCTGTTTCTACACTCCTGTCCCTGCAATCTAAGCTCCACACAAAAGCTAGATTCACCTTTTAACAACAAAAATAAGGCATTTTTACTCTTCTGTATAACACTCTTGAATAGATTTTGCTTTAACTCAACATCAGATCTGAGTTCTTTACCAAGGCCAGCAAAGCACTACCTCATTTGGCCCCTATCGGTTTCTCCCTGGTCATCTTTCTTCTTGTATTCTTGGTCACTATACTGTAGTCCTATCAGTTTTATTTTTTTAAGGGGATATGGGTCTTGCTGTGTTGCCCAGGCTGGCCTCAAACTCCTTGGTTCAAGGCATCTTCCTTTCTCAGCCTCCTGAGTAGCTGGAACTTTAGACATGTGCCCCTGTGCCTGTGCATCAACCTTCTTTCTATTCCTCAATTTTTCTAAGCTTGTTCCCTATCTTAGAGCCTTGGAATTTTCTCTTCCTTGTGTCTGAAATGCTCCTCCATCAGATCTTTGCATGGCTAATCCTTGGCAAAAGTGAGGTCTCAGCTCACAGTTTACATCCTGAAGGTGGCCTTTTGCTTCCCTTCTATCTGAAGTTTCATCGCATCACCTATTCACTCTCCAAGCACCATGTTTTATTTTCTTCATAGCACCTATCCTTATCTGATATTTATTCTATGTGTTCATTTTCTTTCCCATTCAACTAAAATTTAATTTCCATGAAAACAAAGATTTTGTTGGTCTTATTTACATTGGCACATATAAAACATTAAAAAAATTGTTGAATGAATGAATGAGTGAATGTGCACATTTAGAGAGCAGATTTTGACCTAACTAGTACAAAAATAGAATAACGGCACACTGTGAAGCCCTCCTTTAAATAGAAGCCCCTGTAAACATCATAGGTTTAAAAGGATTTACTCCTCAGTTATTTAATACTGATGTGTGGCAAATCATCTTACTGATCATGTCTTCCAAAATATAGTCCTGAAGACTTTTATGCAGTGTGAGATATATGTAAGTGTTTTGAGAGGTTTGACTGTATCAATATATACAGTGTTATTTATCAGCGCAGAAAAAGGGGATAAATGAAATTAAATGCTCTGTAATTGGTTTAGGGTTTTTGAATATTTTAGTGAGTGACTGAATTTCACACTGGGAGAATATATAAATATATACATATATGTAGTTTGCTTATGACACCTTATATATGATTATTAGATGGTTATAGTACTTACAGAGCACAATATGAATTTAAATCATATTTATTAACTTGCAGAATTGGTGAGAAAAGGATTGAAATTCAGCAGGAAAAAAATGCAGAGTAATATGCTTTGGGATTAAATGAATTGTGTGTGTGTGTGTGTGTTACTCATTTAGTTACCTAAAGTCATTCTAAAATATTTTATGCCAGATTTATGTGTTATGTTAACTAGCTGCATGCATAACACGGTTTTGGTTTAAATATTCCTTATAGAAGAAAACTGAAAGCCTTCCTTACTACATCTCCCATCCCGATGTATCACTATATGGCATGCCATACTGCCAGAAACTGCACCATTGCAGGGTCATTGCATTGAGTTTAAGACTTACTATTCCAACCTCTCCTTTGAACATACAACTACTTTCATTGTCTGCAGTATTTTGTCAGAACTCTGGGATCCAGATCTCAAATTTCCAGCATTGTAGAAAGAGAGGCGGATGGTATTTGAATGTGGGAGGGTGCCTGGGTGGTGGCCCCATGTGACAATACTGAGTGTTCACTCTCTGGAGGTGTGGGCCTCAGTGAGGATACGCAGGGTATGGAAAAGATTGGTCTGCAGCTGCTGCTAAAGTCTAATTCACTTACCTTATGATTGTGCCTTAGGCAGACCCTGTCATCACACTCCTTTTGGTGTTAAGCCCAGATCCATTGGGCCTGATTAATGCTGAGTACCTTATGGTTCTTACATTTTATGATCCTACTCATGTATCCCACTATCATGTTCCCTTTCTTAACTATAGTCCCACACTAGTGACTCATTGTCATCTTATCTACTATGATTCCTGATCCCTTTTCTCCACACTCATACATCTGGTCCTGTCCCATATTGTAATTGGGCAGTCCTTTTATCTGAGGCACCAGTTTCCCTTCTTTTATATTTTTTAAATGAAAAGACCTGAATATATGATTCTGTCAGTATAAGCTCTGCTTATAATAAGTTGAACTGCCAACCTGAATGAAACATACATCCATATAAGAACTTAAAGATCAGAGTTTGAAAGTGGGCAGTAATATATTTAGTCAGCCTTTGAGTATTTGGAATTGGCATCAGGGACAAAGGAGATTAGAGAAAAGACAACAGATGCAAGAATAAACACAGTGAGAAGTGGAGAAAGTGCATGTAATACATATGATAAGAGAAATCCTAGCAGGTGGCAGGTTGAGGAAAAGCAAGTGACCTTGCTCACCGTCATCCATCTCACATTAAAAAAAGAAAAAAAAAAAGATTAAAGGGGAGAGAGATGAAATGTAAAACCTTGCTTTAAAAAAGAGTGAACTTGATATGCAAAAGTACACTCTTCCCTAGCCTCTTTACTTCCATTCTTCCAACCCTGTATCATCTTTTTTCTGCCAAATTAATCATCCTAAATCACAACTGTGATTGTCTCTCTCTTGCTTAAAGTGCGCATGCACACACACACGCACACGTGCACAAACACACCAGCATTTCACTGAATAAACTCCTTAGCCTGGCTTTCAATATTCTTTACTTTGTGATTCCATTGGCTGGTACTGGTATTACAAGCAATACTTCTTTACTCATTATTCCCCGATTGTTCCCTAACTGTGAACTCCATAATGTGGAAACTTAATATTCATCATTGTATTGCCACTGCTAAGTCCAGTGTCTGGCCCACAGTAGAGTAAACAAGCCTTTACATCGCCCGAACTTTTGCCTATTCAATTTTTGGTGTTTGAAATGCCTTCCTCCACTTATCTGTAGATACCATAATGATATCAACATTACCAGACCCATTTCAGTTGGTTTTTCATGATTCCGCCTGAGTGACTATATGTTTCTTCTAATCATTTCTATATTATTAAAATATTGTTGGTACCTACTTCCAAATTCTATCTTATGTTATAATTATCAATATTATTGTTTTTCTGCCTAGCAGACTGTTAAGTTTTTGAAAGTACCTGTTTCATTCTTTTAACATCTAATGCAGTTATCTGTACAAACCAATATGCTCAATATTTCTTATAATGAAGCCATGAATTGACCAATAAAGGAATCAGGGGATGAGGCTTACAGTATAAATAGGTTATTGTGTCTGAACCCACTCTGGATTTTTGTAAAACATTGTAATTTGTTTATCTATCACCTAGCAATTCAGGCTTCTAAAGAGATAAATAAGTTTCTGAGAACTCTGCTATTTATTTGTAGAGAATCAGGAATTTAGGACGATTGTCATATCTTCTAAAATAGAAAGCTGTGTGATTCATTTCTTTGCTGTCTACCTAGGATATAATATCCTTTCTATTAAAGATAAAACAATGTAAAACTATCACTCTTATATTGGGACAAAAAATTATCTAAAGGAAGGCACTGAAGAGATGCTGCTCAGTTTAATCCATATGAAAATATTTTTCATACTGTTTTATACATCTGCAGAATACTGTGTAATGTGGTAAACAGATCTAGAATGTCTAACATTTAATTACCGCACAGAAACACCAACAGGGATACTGGCATGAAAGAATATGCTAATATGATGCAGAGATATAGCATGACTCTGGAACACTGTTAAAATTGTTCTTTGAAGAGACACAGAACCAATTTCTGCTGCCACTATCTTGTCAAGACAAGACTGTAATCCTCTTCCTTAGGGTGTGTTTTTGTTTTCCTCCACAGTAGTGTTTATATAAACCATCATTTCCCAACAATTCTTAGTCTGAAACATCTGTGACCTTGCCAGGATGGGTAAAGAGATGAGATTTGGAGGAAGAAAAATTGAGAAAGAAAGGAGTTGGCAATTAGTGGCTGCAAAGGTTTGTAGGAACACACACATACATATTCACATACATCTGACATCTTTCCTCCTGACTGTGCTGGTTATCACCACTTCCATTGTCTGCATTCTACCCTCCACCTTCCTGATTAAACACAAAAAGACAAAGAGCAGTGAGCAAGTCTAGGATGTCAATAAAACAAGACTTCCTTGTACACTTGGGGGACAGTGCTCTGTGACATTACTAGTCACTCGAATAATTTTTAAAAATCACTAAAAATCTCCTAACTTAAAATAAAAACATCTCGGTACTTACCATAATTAATTATGAAACTTTAAAAACATTAATTACATACGAATTACAAGTAATAATTTTGGAAAATGAATAACATGGAAAAGCTTCTTCTCAACGAAAAACAAAATTCCCACAAAGAACAGGTGGGGAAAGAAAAAGAAAAAACAAAAATTCTCAGAGACAGGTATTCCAGAAAGTTTTCTTCCTGAAATGCTTCCTTTGAGTAATACTCATTAATATTGTTAATTAGCACAGCTATTTTCTATATGGACATCTTCCTTTCTTTACTAGAAATAAAAGCTTTCAAAAGGATGAATCTTAAAAATACTTTTTGAGTTCTTCAGAAAACAAAATGATATGTGAGATTAATGTGTTATTACTTTTTGTCTGGACACATTTCAAAAATGTTTTTTGGATCTAAATATTTTCTCAAAACTTGTTAGGTAATAATTGAAGAGGTAGTATCTACTTGTTTTTATTTTTATGCTTTTCGAAATGTACTAGTTAGATTTATTCTAAAGTAATTTCATTTTGTGAAGTTGCTGGATAATCTCTAGTTAGGAAAAGTTAATAATACAGTCCTCTTCTACTTTATGGTCCAGTATTGGATGTACTGACATTAAACTATTGACAATAAAAACATTTTCATTATACTTATGAGGCCAGACGTGGTAGCTCACACCTATAATCACAGCACTTTGGGAGGCCGAGGTGGGCACATCACCTGAGGTCAGGAGTTTGAGACCAACCTGGCCAACATGGTGAAACCCCATCTCTACTAAAAATACAAAAATTAGCTGGGCGAGGTGGCGGGCCCCTGCAATCCCAGTTACTCAGGAGGCTGAGGCAGGAGAATCGCTTGAACCCGGGAGGTGGAGGTCGTAGTGAGCCAAGATCCTGCCACTTGCACACCAGTCTGGGCAACAGAGGGAGACTAGGTCTCAAAAAAAAAAAATGTGTATACATATAAAATTATATATATATATAACAAATATATATAATTTATACATATATATATATAAAATTGGTGGGCTTTTCTTTATTTCTCTTTTTTCCTCCCTCCCTCCCACCCTCCCTCCTTCCCTCCCTCCCTCCCTCCCTCCCTCCCTCCCTCCCTCCCTTCCTTCCTTCCTTCCTTCCTTCCTTCCTTCCTTCCTTCCTTCCTTCCTTCCTTCCTTCCTTCCTTTCTTTCTTCCTTCTCCTTTTTCTCTCCTTCCTTCCTTCCAGCACAGAAACACCAGCAGGGATATTGTCATGAAAGAATATGCTGATATGATGCAGAGATATAGCATGACTCTGGAACACTGTTAAAATCGTTCTTTGAAGAGACACAGAACCAATTTCTGCTGCCACTATCTTGTCAAGACAAGACTGTAGTCCTCTTCCTTAGGGTGTGTTTTTGTTTTCCTCCACAGTAGTGTTTATATAAACCATCATTTCCCAACAATTCCCAGTCTGTGAAAGGAAAAGCATCTGTGACCTTGCCAGGATGGTTAGAGAGATGAGACTTGGAGGAAGAAAAATTGAGAAAGAAAAATTGAGCCAGTTTCCATGGGCTCTGGGAGGCCCGCTTGCAATTGAAAAGGCAATTTAATCCTCACAATTCATACAAGACAGAAAAGGAGAAAATAGTGTCTAAGGTTACTAAGCCGGGTCTCACTGAAGTGCAGACTTGTATAGATAGAGCACAAAGTCTGGAAATGGAAGGACAAGTCTAATTATTACCTCCAGTTTATAACGACTTAGTCAAGTATGTGATTCAGCGTATTGTGTGTGTGGAATATGAACTTTCTGAGAGAGAAAGGAATTTTTCTTTTCAAAATCTCATTCCAAAAAACTCCTTCCTTCCTCCCTTCCTCCTTTCCTCCCTTCCTCCCTTCCCTCCTTCCCTCCTTCCCTCTTTCTTTTCTTTCTTCTTCTTTCTTTTCTTTCTTTCTTTCTTTCTTTCTTTCTTTCTTTCTTTCTTTCTTTCTTTCTTCTTTCTTTCTTTCTTTCTTTCTTTCTTTCTTTCTTTCTTTCTTTCTTTCTTTCTTTCTTCCTTCTTTCCTTTCCTTTCCTTTCCTTTCCTTCCTTCCTTCCTTCCTTCCTTCCTTCCTTCCTTCCTTCCTTCCTTCCTTCCTTCCTTCCTTCCCTTTCTTTCTTTCTTTCTTTCTTTCTTTCTTTCTTTCTTTCTTTCTTTCTTTCTTTCTTTCTTTCTTTCTTTCTTTCTCCTTCCCTCCTTCCTTCCTTCCTTCCTTCCTTCCTTCCTTCCTTCCTTCCTTCCTTCCTTCCTTCCTTCCTTCCTTCCTTCCTCTCTCTCTGTTTGTCTGTTCTTTCTTTCTTTCTTTTCTTTCTTTCTTTCTTTCTTTCTTTCTTTCTTTCTTTCTCTTTTTTCTTTCTTTCTTTCTTTCTTTCTTTCTCTCTCTCTCTCTCTCTTTCTTTCTTTCTTTCTTTCTTTCTTTTTCTTTCCTTCCTTCCTCCCTTCCTTCCTTCCTTCCCTCCCTCCTTCCCTTCCCATTTCTTTCTTCCCTCCCTCCTTTCTTTCTTTCTTGCTCTTTCTTCCTTCCTTCCTTCCTTCCTTCCTTCCTTCCTTCCTTCCTTCCTTCCTTCCTTCTTTCTTTCCTTTCTTTCTCTGTTTCTCTTTCTTTCTCTCCTTTCTTCTCTCTCTCTCTCTGTCTCTCTCTCTCTTTCTTTCTTCTTTTTTTCTTCATTCTGTCACCCAGGCTGGAGTGCAGTGATGCAATCATGGCTCACTGCAGCCTTGATCTTCTGGGCTCACGAGATCCTTCTACCTCAGCATCCCCTCCCAAGTAGCTGGGACCACGAGTGTGTGCACCATGCCTGTCTTAATTTTATTTTTTAAATATTTTGTAGAGATGGGAGTCTTCCTGTGTTGCCCAGGCTGGTCTGTAACTCCTGGGCTCAAGTGATCTTTCCACCTCAGCTTACCAAAGTGTTGCATTTATAGGCATGAGCCCTCACACCTGGCTGGTGAGCCTTTCAAAATGCAAATATCTGAGTGCCCCTCTTTGACCACACAGGACTATGTTAATACATGCTTTCCACTAGTTCAAAGTTTCAAGCCACAAGATGCAAACAACTTAGGTTTTCTCATTTGCTATGCCAATTCTCATTCTTTCTCTTACAAAGTCTCTTTTCAGTAGTTTTAGAAATATTGAGTGACCTGCTCAAAGTTACACTGTTGATTTGTTTTCGTAGCCAGGTCTGCAATGTGTGTCTATTGACTTCTTATCCAAAGCTCTTTTGGTGACATCATTTTGCCCTCTAGTTTGTAAAAGAGGATACATACTGTTTTGTGGTAAGAAACCCTAAATATGAAATAACTCTCCAGAGAAATTTCAGGTTCTTAACATTAAAATTTGCCAGTAACATCTTAAGTTCTTTCTCCGCTGTTGCCAATATCTGTTTTCTTGGCAAGATCTGTGTTTTCATTAAAAAATGTCTGGAAATTTGGTTCTATTTGAACTAAGTAAAATGGTATTAAAGTTGTGCATTTCCAGCTTGTAAGAAAGAAAGACCAGCTCATGGTACTTCAGATGATGGGGCAAGTCAGACAAAGAGTAAATGGGAAGACAGAGCAGACACAGAGCAGGCCTTTTGGAAAACAGTTGGTGGGGGGACACTCACGGAAACCAGATCCACAGTGCTCCACTACTGATCATGGGATTCAAGGACAGTGAACAGTATCTGTCATTGCTATTCACTTGTGGCCTTGGGTCTTTTCAGCATCATAATTAGGAAATACCAGTTCCTCCATGGCACATATGATCAGAGGTTGGGAGGTAAAAGCGGAATCACTAAATGACAAAACTGGTTTCCATGCTGTTCTAGCTACCTCCAAGGTGGGGGAGCACCAGACTTTCCCCCGCTATCGTTAGGAAGGCTGGGTTCTGGGACTTCTGTTACAACTTTTCTGGATGAATGGACCAGTGGCCTGGTGGACCACCTCCATCCTTTGCTTGGATTTGTTGGCTTAAACACTCAGCTGTAGCCAGTTTCCATGGGCTCTGGGAGGCCTGCTTGCAGTTGAACAGGCAGTTTAATCCTCACAACTCATACAAGACAGAAAAGGAGAAAACAGTGTCTAAGGTTACTAAGCTGGGTCTTGTTGAAGTGCAGACTTGTATAGATAGAGCACAAAGTCTGGAAAAGGAAGGACAAGGCTAATTGTTATCTCCAGTTTATAAGGACTCCGTCAAGTATGTGACTCAGCTTATCGTGTGTTTGGAATATGAACTTTCCGAGAGAGAAAGGAATTTTTCTTTTCAAAAACTCATCCTGATGACCTTTTCATGTTCCTAAATCATCTTGATCAAGTTTCTAACAGATAAGAAATAAAGGCAATTATTAGGCTAATAATTCTCTTATGTATAACAAACATTAATTTCATAGAAATTTCATAGAAGTTTATTCCTATCTTGTAGAGAATACGTTTTGAGGTGTTTAAAATAACTGTTCCTTCAGGAGTGCCCATTTCTACCTCCAGCTACAGTTTAATTGTTTTTAGCTTACACATGGAGATATCCACAGTCAGGCATTGCTTTTAGTTGATGATCATCATGACACCAGGTCCTGAAAAAAACGTCTATTTTAGCGATGTTCATGATAGATGTAAGTTACATCAGCCTAATAGTGGTTGATATCAGCTGTTATGCCTGCTGAAATAATGGATTGACTGTGCCACAATTCATATATTTCATATGTAAAGACAAGACTTTAAATAATGTGATGAGAAGAGGAGCCAAAATTCCAGGCTAAAGTGAAATTGAAGCAATCATGATGAAAAATTTCAACTTACAAATTAAAACTTTTTACATCCTAACATTCAGTTGGAATTTTAAACATATACACTCTTCGATTTAGAATTATATCTTTGTTACTATTTCTAATGCTAGTATCATAATATTACAGTGCTGGAACGCTGGAATTTTGGTAACAATGATTTTAACAATGCTTTGCTGTCCTTAATATCAGATAGAATATTTACGGTAAACGTTGTCAAAGTGGACGTTTGAATTTTGGGACAATAAAAGTTTTTTGCCTTGCGATCTAGAATTGTAAAATCAATTCTAATGAGACCAATAGTTGAAAGAAATTATGGATGAAAGTCTTGTCTTCCCATTATTAGTAATCTCCTTTAGAAGAAGGCAAGGTGGCCAGGCGCAGTGGTTATGCCTGTAATCCCAATACTTTAAGAGGCCGAGGCAGGTGGATCACTTGAGGTCAGGAGTTGGAGACGAGCCTGACCAACGTGGTGAAACTCTATCTCTACTAAAAATACAAAAATTAGCTGGGCCTGATGACGGGCACCTGTGGTCCCGGCTACTTGGGAAGCTGGGGCAGGAGAATTGCTTGATCCCCAGGGCGCAGAGGTTGCAGTGAGCTGATCATGCCACTACACTCCGGCCTGGGCAACAGAGGGAGACTCTGTCTCAAATAAATAAATAAATAAACAAACAAACAAAAAGAAGAAGGCAAGGCTGCTTTAAAGAAACACATCACAGAATAGACAAAATTTAATTTTTAGGGTTTCCAGTTTGATTAGCTAGGCTTCAAATTATTTAGTAGATTTGAAATAACGTTTAATAGTCTAATTGCTAACCAGGATGGTTTTTTTTTTTTTAGTTTACATTAAACCTCACTTATTGAATGAATGTCTGAGTAAAAATGAACTGAAGTTTTAATTGTCAAGGATAGTATAAGATTTTTAGTCTATGTTATTGAACATTTGTTCCCCAATAGAAATCCTCAGTCATCTTGGAAGAGATGAAAATAGGAAAAATATAAAAATATTTTCTCTTACTTTTGGTTATGTATCACCATCTTTGAGATTTTATAAAATGTTCAACCTTTTAAAATTAGACATTTTAATGACACAATATTATCATGAGGTCAAAGGCATGGATTTCTAGAGGTATTTAACTTATTAATAACAATAGTTCTATACATATATAAAGAACTAAAGTTGCCACAAAAAACGGTTAAAGCTAAATGGTTTATAAGTGTGATTTTCTAAAAAAACAATTGGACCTGTAAGGTTAGAGCCTGCTCTTTCATAACATTATCCTTTTGGCATTATTAGTAACCATATGGCTTTTACAATTGCCAGATATGTTGATCATTTCATTCTTCTTCCTTCAGACTTACTGATTCTCCTATAAGATAAAGAAAAGAAATTCAAGTTAGGCAAGTGGCAGGGTTTTGCTTAAGATGGTAGTTCCCTATCTTATTCCAGAGGATATTAAAGTACTTGACATGAAAAGAGAGGGTTTCTGAAGTCAAATAAGTTGAAGAAACACTAAATCTAATACAGTGTATAAAGTTTATTGTTTCAGAATTTCCTGGAGGTTTTACTGTATTAGTGTGAACTATGAATCAGATGAGGATCCCTGTTCTCTCTCTCGTTCTTTCAATGCATGTTATTACCCTCCCTCTACTGCCACAAAGTACCTGCGGGCTCTGATGTTCTCAATGCCACATGTTTAGTAATCAACATTTTATGCTGGTCACAAATTACAACAAACTTATTGGCTTCAAGAAAAAAAAGTTATTATCATAGTTCTGTAGTTCAGAAGTCTGACACAGGTCTCACTAGGCTAAACTCATGGTGTTGGCAAGATGACGTTCCCTACTGGAGGCTATCGGAGAGAATCTGTTTCCATGCTCATTTCACTGTTGGCAGAATTCAGTTCTTTGAGTAGGACTAAGATCCCTGTTTTCTGGCTGTCTGTCAGCTGAGGGCCATTCACGGTTTCTAGAGTCCTTTCATTCCTTGACTGGTAGTCCCCTTTCTCTGGAAAGCTCTATCTTCCGATACCTTCTTCTTCTATCTCACCTCTCTGAGTAAAAAAAAAAAAAAAAAAAAAAATCAATTTTAAAGGACTTACGTGATTAGATTGGGCCCACCTGCTTAATCCTGGATAATGGATAACAGGTAAAATAACATATTCACAGGTTCCAGGGGCCATAATTCTAACTAACACAGCTAGTGAAACAATATATAGATATTTTCTAGATGAGTCTTACTCTGTCACCCAGGCTGTAGAGCAGTAGAGCAATCTCAGCTCACTGTAACCTCCACCTCCCAGTTTCAAGTGATCCTCCCACCTCAGTCTCCTGAGTACCTGGGACTACAGGTGTGCACCACCAGGCCTGGCTAAATTTTGTATTTTTAGTAGAGATAGGATTTCACCATGTAGAGATGGGATTTCACCATGTGGACCAGGCTGGTCTCGAACTCCTGGCCTCACTCAGGTGATCTGTCCGCCTCGGTCTCACAAAATATTGGGATTATAGGCAGGAGCCACCACATTTAGTAGCAATGCAACATTAAATGAGACACAGACTCTGCCTTTCAGTAACTTTCAGTTAATCTGGGTTCCATACTACTTAAACTCACAAGTAAACATTTAAAAAAATTCATTAGGGGCCGGACGCGGTGGCTCACGTCTGTTATGCCAGCACATTGGGAGGCCGAGGGGGGCAGATCACCAGGTCAGGAGATCGAGACCATCCTGGCTAACATGGTGAAACCCTGTCTCTACTAAAAATACAAAAAGCTGGGTGTGGTGCCGAGCGCCTGTAGTCCCAGCTACTCGGGAGGCTGACGCAGGAGAATGGCGTGAACCCACCAGGCGAGCTTGCGGTGAGCCGAGATTGCGCCACTGCACTCCAGCCTGGGCGACAGAGCGAGACTCTGTCTCAAAAAAAAAAAAAAAAAAAAAAAAAAAAAATTGATTAGTATATTTAAGAAATTTATGATAACATTCAAAAACTGCAATACTCACACACCTCCTTACTGTCAGAATACTTGAGAAATTGCTCATGTAGCAATGGTAGATATCCATAACAGGCATGAGTGGGTATTCTTGAGGGAAATTTTATCTTGTCTGTGATGAATCCTGTGTCCTCAATCTATTCCCCAGTGCTTATTTGGAAATGGACACACACACACACACACACACACACACACACACACACAGATTCTTATAGTCTAATAAGTGAACTTGAACCAAATATATTTGAGTGAGAAGTAGTTCTTACATACGAGACACTCCATTTATAACATTTTGAATTACATCTCTCTCCTCCATCCAGACCAGATATAGAAATGAGATTGGGTGAAAGCAGGTGCTGATAAAATTGTATTGAAAATGTTGGCCAGGCACGGTGACTCAAGCCTGTAATCACAGCACTTTGGGAGGTTGAGGTGGGCAGATCACCCGAGGTCAGGAGTTTGAGACCAGCCTGACCGACATGTTAAAACCCTGTCTCTACTGAAAATACAAAATTAGCTGAGCATGGTGGTGCATGCCTATAATCCCAGCTACTCAGGAGGCTGAGGCAGGATAATCACTTGAATCTGGAAGGCGGAGGCTGTAGTGAGCTGAGATTGTGCCAGTTCACTCCAGCCTAGGCAAAAAGAGCAAAGCTCCATCTCAAAAAAAAAAAAAAAAAAAAAAAAAAAAAAAAAAAAAAGGTACTCTACTGCTTTTTATAGTGAGACGCTTCTCACTGCCCTTCTCCCTGAGATGTATCTTTTTGGTTTCTAGCCATTGTTTTTCTCTTATGTTTCTTTTAATGTGGGTGACTCTTTCAGTCACGGATGTTCAAAGAAGTGGTCTGCCTTTTGATAAAATTAAACTGAAGGCTGCATTTCTCCACTTTCCTCTTTGGTTTAATCGTAATAGCTTGCCACCTTTTTAGGCACTACATTTTAAATAAAGCAGGGTGAAATTATTTTTTAAGAATGCATTTTATTGATTAGAATAAGTTCATTCTCTAGTCAGATCTAGTTTCCGTTTTCCTGGGCAACAATGCATAAATACACCAACTTTTCTTTCTTTGGGCTGGCTCTTCTAAACATCATGCAGACCACCCCCTAGAGTTAAAACATTCTCCTATCCAATTTAGACATGAAAATGAGTTTAGTTATCCACTGTATCCTCTTGACACTACATCCTGGTCATTTGTATTAGACTTTGGGTTTTCCCCAGTGTGTGACACACTCTTTTACAGGTTATTTTTCAGGATATGTTACTTCTACATCCCATTAATCCCAGAAAGTGATTATATTATCAAGTGGATTATGAACATGGAGAGATTAATTCAATTGTGTCCTGTCTATGAATAAAGCAATCTTTATTAGGCATCACTTTTTTTGTGTCTCTGGAATAATATTCTATTTCCAGCTTCTGCCCTTTCTTTCTCTAAGAAAAAACAAAAATAATCCCCCAAACCCCAAACACTCTTTTGTGTGACAGGAGGTCCATATGTTGATGGATTTTCCGAATTCTGTAAGTTCAGTTATTGCCAAACAAATAATAGGAATTGTGTTTTTTGATAAAGAATTGACCAAATGTATTGCAAATGCATTGTCTATATTTGAAAATATTTAAAAGAAATGCTTTAAGAGATTATCCAAGCTATTTACGTTCAAGATATTCTCATCTAATAATGTTATTCATTTTGATTAGATCTATAATTCTCATCCTAGTATTAGAAATTATTTATCTGGAACATGTATTTATCTGGTGAATCTTGTGTAGTGGAGAAAATGAACAAAGTTCTAGTTATTGAATAAACAACTACTCCATGTGATTTATAATCACTTTGGGATTTGCACATTATTAATACATTAGGTGGCAAACTATTTTGCATTATGTAAAGGAAAAATAAAATCAGACACATGCCCTCAAACTTCTTGCTCAATTCTGCACTGCTTACAGCTTTACTCTAAATATACATTTTTAAAATAGCTCCCTCTCTGATAACAGATTGGCATCTGTAAGGGATATTTTTGAACAATTACCATTACTCAAGGGGAGGCTGCAAAGTCTTTAGCACGTGCACACTGCCAGAGACTCTCCTTGCTCACTAGATGCTAGAGCTCTAATCAGCATCGGGTAAGGAGATGAGGTGGGACGCTCTGGGTCTACGGAGATGACAGGAAGCATCTACAATGTTAAATGAATTTATAGAAAAGAAACCCAGAAATATCAAATCCTGCTCCCCATCCACAGGAAGACTGCTAATAAAGAAACAAGTTTTCTAATTTGATTTTCCATAAATCCCAATGCAGAAAATTTGAGTAAGTTGAGCTGGATAACCAGAACATTCCTTTTTACCAAGCTATATTTTTCACACCAAATTAAGTGGGACAATGCTTGCTTGATTACAGACCTCCTCAACACCCACCATTTCCATACAAATACAATTCTCAGATGTTTCCACATTTTACTGAGTAGGGGGAGAGGCAAATACAGGTTATGTCCTTTCTATGGGAGCAGGCTTCATTTGAGACTACATTTGGCTGCATGTTTTTTTAAAAGTATAAAAATAAAATTGGTTTAAATAGTGTAAAAATTTATTTCTCTCTCTCAAACTTAAAGACACAAGGTAGGTGACTCAGGTTGATTTGGTGGAGATACTAGGGCCCCAGTCTCCCTCTAACTTTCTACTCCACCACCCTCAGCACCACCTCCATTCCTAGGGTTGCCTCCTAGACAAAGATTGCTGTTGGAACTCCTGCCATTACCTTTTTATTACAGGAATAGGATAGGGCAAAACAGAGTCCTTTTAAGCAGGTTTCCGAAAACTCTCACATGACACTCATGCTTAGATTTTAATTGTCAGAACTTAGTTATATAGATACACCTACCTACCAGCAAAGCAAGATAATTAATCCTTAAACTCCATGTGCTATTGCTAGTGAAAACTTCAGGCTCTTCCATCTCTGAAATTCTGAATTTTTAAATTGCCTGCTTTAAAATTATTTAAGAAGGATTCAGAATTGCATCATGTTTTAAAAGTTAAACTGATACTAAAAGGAGTAACCAATTGTATAAATTTTATTTTTTAAATCTAAGACAAGTCCTAAATATACCATATTTCCACTATATAGACAAAAACATTAGGCTGGGCTCGGTGGCTCATGCCTGTAATCCCAGCACTTTGGGAGGCTAAGGCAGGCAGATCACCTGAGGTCAGGAGTTTGAGATCAGCCTGGTCAACATAGTGAAACCCCCTCTCTACTAAAAATATAAAAATTAATCAGGGTGTGGTGACACACGCCTGTAATCCCAGCTACTCGGGAGGCTGAGGCAGGAGAATTGCTCGAACCTGGGAGGCAGAGTTGCAGTGAGCAGAGATTGTGCCATTGTATTCTAGCCTGGGCAACAGAGCAAGACTCCATCTCAAGAAAATAATAATAAAAGAAAAATTATACTATGACCACTTAATTGGTCTTTTACTAAGATGACTTAACTGTTTTATTATTATTATTATTATTATTATTATTGGCTACTGCTGAATGTCATTTTATGTATTATTTTGAAGTTTTTTTAAAAATTATCTGAGACTCCCCCTCCCATGTATGTAACATAAAGAATGTTGCATTTTATGATAGTTACCTGAAAAGTATTTGTTTAACAAATACATCATTTACTATGTGTAAACTATGGTTCTAAAAGCTTTATAGATATTCACAGCTTGACTCCTCATAACCACCCCACATGATAAGTGCAAGTGTTATCCCTATTTTATAGGTGAAGAAAATGAGGCAGAGAAATGATAAATTGCTCAAAGTTGTAAGATAATAAGAGGTAGTGCCATTATTAGAATTCATACATTCCGACTGCAGAATATATGCTAGATACAACTATACTGTGGGGTCTGTCAAAATATGTGCTTCACTTTCTAAGTATCAAATGTACTTCAAGAACATTCTGTTACTATTATAATTAAGCACAGTAATAATCATTTGATGGTACAGCTATAGAAACTCCAGGAAGACTGAGTGAAATGTTTGGTTTTAGCTGATAATGTCAATCAGATTCCTAAATAGAATTCAGATTTCCTGACTTCAAACAAGTGCTAAAATAGCATGAACCCTCTCATCGATTTGCAAACAGCAATATTCATGGCATTCTTCTATAGAAAACACATTCTCTTCTTTTCAAGTAAACTATTGAGCAATGAAATGTGAGTCCAAATTATGTAACCTTATTTTATTTCCATTTCATAGACTTCATAATTTTTTAGTCACAGAATACTATTTGTCATGAAGTTAAAAACCATATATTTCATAGGAGAAAGCATGCTTCTTATGTTGCTTACCAAAGTATACAATCTACAATTGAAAACAAATTACAGGAAATCTTGTACCTAGAGTGACCTAAAAATGAATTAAGTCTCTTTTACAGGGAGAATTTACATTTATTACCTGACATATTTTGTTGCCTTAATCATTATTAAAGAGTGTATATATAAAACACATAAGGTAATAGCAATCTAATATTTGAAAAGCAGAACAAAAAATCAATTTCGAGCCTGCTGAATCCCATCAACTTCAACCACGTTTCAAACATTTCAGTTCTTCATAGAGACGATTATGAAATGAAAATGTTTACAAAGCATATGCAGCATGTGTTTTACAACCTTTGCATTTTGTTTTCAGGAGCTTCTGAATCATTGCTGCTGTTTATAATCTGCATCTGCTTTAAAAATCAAATAAAAAGTGATACAAATGTCATTCTTATGAACAGCATGAAAAAATACAAAAAGAATAAGAAATGTATTTGTATAAGGAAGAAAATGAAGCAATGTCAAGGTTGGGGTACCTTGAGTAGAAATCTTGATTGCCATCTCCAGTAAGGTCTTATGGAATGGTGTTACCTTGTTGAATTAATGAAGGTTCAGGATGTAAACTTAATGTTCAATAGGTTTTTGAGAAGACTTGGGGAGACAGGTAAGGCAGTTAGATTTAGAAGACACTGGAGTATATACAATATTGGCCAAGTTATTCTATATTTTGTTCCGCCTTAAGCCTAAGCAATATTCATTCTTGGGACTCAGATACATGTGGAAATGTCAAACAGACAGACTGGCCAGGCAGGGCTTCCAGCAAACTATTGTATGAGAAATTAGAGAGGGCTTCTAGGAAAAAAAGAACACATCCTAAGGGATAAAGGAGCTCAGACTCACTTATCAGATAGAAGGAATGATTCTGAGAAGAACATGGTTTCTTTCACATAAGTTAATTCTGAGCCTACTTTTTTTTATGAACTCAGGTTTGAATCCTAAGTCAAGAGAGCTTTGAGTAAACCCTTCAAAATGTTAGGATCATGGCAATGTTGTTTAAATTCTTCTTTAAGAGAATGTGATGCAAAGAGAGAAGAGACATTTTCTCTCATGTAGCCAAAGACCATAAGAGAGCTTTGGCTTCGCAATGTCTCCCATGAATCAACAGTATTGACAGGTGGCAGCAGCAGTACATGTTAGAAGGGCCAGTTGCTTCTCAAAAGGTGATAGTATACAGTGAGGAGGCAGCTGTGCTTGGGTGAGGTGATAGTACAGTATCCAGAGGAAGAGGTGGACTTGGTCACAGATGAGTCAGTGCTCTCTGGAAGTGCTGACACATCAGAGGCAGCATTATTATTGCCTAGAAGAGGCATGGTGGCAGTGTGCATTGAAAGTGGTTACATTGCCTAGCAGAAGAGTTTGTACCAGGAAGAAGTGGGTAAACCAGTAGAAATCAGTTTATTTATATCTAGATGCTAGAGGCAATAATCATAGTAGATGCTGTTTTGCCTGTCTCAGATCCTGTTGACTGGTACTATACTCATGCCTCAGTTGCTGTAAATGTTCTCTGATTCTAACTCATATATGACCCCTTAGCTGTAGAATTGTCCTCTCCTTGCTCTCAATATGCAACAGAAGACAAGCAGTAACCCATGATCAGGGTCCTGCTAGTGTGGATACTCATTTCTTTGCTTTCTGGAAGCAAATTCCACAATTGGGTCACTTCAATTTCTAGCTGTTGGTTTCCAGACCCATGTATTCTAAATACTGGGGACATACCACTTTAAAACTGCCATTGATTAAAGGTATGTACTGAATCTTGAAGAGTAATACCTTATCCAGTGATTGTGAAGAAGTGGCCTGAGGCAAGAGTATATACAGACACAGGGCCAGTGTCAACTTGTGTAGCTTGTGGTCAGTAGCTTGGAAGGAGAAAAATTGGTAGATTAAGGACAAGAATGTCTGAAGAAAAGGCATGTGGATGGACACATAGGAGTAAACACAAAGTTTGAGGATCTTTGATTCACAGAAAGCATCCACTGCAAATGAGGCATTAAACAAACAAATGCTCAAGATGTCTCAGCTAATAGATGCCAGCCAGGTTCTGTCTTTGGCTATCCCAGCTCTTGTGCACTATGGTTGTGGAGAAAGAGACTATGCATGGGTCTGACAGCATGGGCTCCCTCTCATCAAGGCTGAATATTTAATCTGCCCACAACAAAACATAAAACTGAGGTCCCCACATGGCAACGCTTCTTGAGGAAACCAATCATTGACTTGGTGTCATGTAGTTTATATCAGACCCGCTAAACTATGGAAAGGGAAATAATTTTGACTGTGATTGACATAGAATTCAAGTATATGTTTACCTTTCTTTTCCTGTGGTGCCTCACCCTTCCACATTATTTAAGGGCTACAGTGTCTGATCCAACAATGCAGGATTTCATAGAACACTTTCTTGGATGAAGAAACTTATTTTTTATAAACATTTTGGAAAATAAGTTATATCAATACACTCTGGCCATCAAATCCACATAGGATGCCACCCAAAAGTTGCTGGCCTGATTGAATCAGTTTGGAGATGAACCCCTGAGGGAATGGAGTGCTGTCGTCTAGGACATAATATTTATCTTAAACTAATGGCTAGTATATTAAACTGTGTATCTAATAGTTAGAATATATGGGTCCAGAAAATAAGAGTGGTTCACCTTTTCTACTGGGGATCCATTTAGGAATTTGGGATTCCCCTTCCTGCAACTTTAGGCTCATTGGTCCTCAGATTCTGATTTGTAGAATAGTTCACTTCTACTAGAGAACACAGTCAGATTCACACCAAAGAAATCTAAAAGAGATTGACCTCTTTATATATCTTCAACCTGTAGATCACGAAAAAACGAGAAAAGAAATTAGTTAACATACTGTCAGGGATAATTGATTTTGATCACCATGAGGAAGTACGGTTGCTACTCCATACTGGGGCATCTCTATAGTTGTAACTGAAAATGGGCAAGTGCTGTAACGATGATCTGAAAAATGCCAGTTAAATCGGAGCTCAAGGTTCTCAGGGATGGTAGTCTTGCTTATCCTACAAGGTAAGCCAGAGATTTTGACAAGCAGAAATGCTAGACAATTAGCAGAAGAATCGAGAAAGGGTGGTTGAAGAGGGACGTGATGAATTATGGTTAAGGCTTTAGGATCAGCCACAGCAACAGTGGATGAAGTTCATCCTACTAGCCTTTCTCTTGTAAATTTTCCCAGCAACTGAGACCAGCCAGAATCCTGGAGAAGCTATGTTTGGATGGGACACATTTAATGTGACAAGTGGATCTGAGTGATGCAAGGAATCCACATTGTTGATGCATCACACAGATCCCTTCACTAGTACATACACCCATCTTCCTGTGGCTATGAATGTTGGTTAATAAGAACCCTTAGCTCTCCCCTTCTTCCAAAGATTATTATTGGTCAAACAGAAGGCCCCCTCCATCATCTTTTGCAAACAGACCTTAGCCAGTGACTGTAGGACATACGTGTTCAAAAAAGCAGCTCCTTGTCTTAAGGTGGGTATACCTCTGTGATGCAATTTAAACTTTGAAATTTCACAGTGAGATCAGAGTACAGCTAGTCTCCTGCTGAGACACATCCTTGTTTAGCATTTTTTCCTTGCTGTATCTGCCTGTCTTATCCCATTTTTTCATAAATGCACTCTTCCAAAATACTGCTCAGGCTCTGTTTCTGGGGAGCATAACCTACGACAGAGGTGAAATGCCTTCCCGCCTTTCAGCAGAGATGGAGGTAGTGACCCTACTCATGTCTGGAGGCTGACCAAACAAATAACAGGAAAATGGTGATGTCATGTGGTCACTGAATGGAATTGTTTATGAGCACGTACAAGACAGCTGTTGGGGCTTTGCCAATATAACTGAAAAAGATTGTGTTAAGAATTGGAGAAATTACATTTCAGAATAAGAGTCAATAGAATTTACTACTAATACATCTTCATTTAAAATCCTGGATTAGAGTGGCCTGGTAAACATGGGTTACATTGCCATAGGGAGCAGGCATTTCCAGTTCTTGGATTCTTTCATCTTCTATTCAGAGTACTGCTTCTCTTGTCATATATGGGAAGTCATTGTGGCAATCTGAAAATAGCTTATTGTGCATGGACTGAGAGCTACTAGAATATGTGATTTTGAGGTATGTTTCTTTTGGGCCATGGTGAACCCCGATGGGTGATATCTCCACTTATACCTGTTTTACCTGTATAGTATTTCTTTTTCTTTCTTTCCTTCTTTTCTTTTTTTTAAGAGTCTCACTGGAGTGCAGTGGTGCAATTTTGGCTCACTGCAACCTCCACCCCATGGATTCAAGTGATTCTTGTGCCTCAGCTTCCCAAGTAGCTGAGATTACATGTGCATGTCACCAAACTTGTCTAATTTTTGTACTTTTAGTAGAGGTGGGGTTTCACCATGTTGGCTAGGCTGGTGTCGAACTCCTGGCCTCAAATGATCCGCCCGCCTCAGCCTCCCAAAGTGCTGGGATTATGTGTGTGAGCCACTACACCGGGACCCGCACAGTACTTTTAAAACACTGTAAACCTGAGGCTGATTTGGCGTCATTTTCCCCTTTTCCGCTACTGCCTTTGTCTTCATCAAATCATTTTCGAAATGATTTTGTTTCCAAATTTGAACTTGGAAATCACAATCCAACTTTCCTGAGGTATCACCTAAATCAACTTCACTTAGTTTTTCTGTGTTCCTATACACATTAGTCACATACAGATAGACAATTTCTAGGTTTATTTCTGCCAATGCTACCAACATTGGCTTCATATGGATTGTACAAATTGGAATCTTGGGGTCAATTTAATTCTTTTAATTACAAATTCTCACTGTATATGTCAACTTTTTTTCTCTTCTTAAATGCTACTCATCACTTTCAAAAACTGCAAAAAGCCAAAGTAAAATGGTTTCAACATCATTGGTTAGCAAAATATCACCGCATTTTACCTTAAAAGAAGATGAATCACAGGGATTTTCAAGGCTGTTAGTCTATCTTCATGCTTTCAGGCCAGGACTAAACTTAACAGTTGAGAACAAATGATTTAATTCCTTTTTAGTTTATCTTTAGACTAAAGATGATTCCTTTATATTTTAGGATTAATATAGAAACTAAAGATACCATCATTCCCTCAAAAAAATCACTATCATTTCATAACTATATAGCTATCAGAAAATTCTTAACACTTAAAACAGCTAGATTAGACTGCTATTTATCAGAGGGTTGATGTCTATCAGGATTCATAGACAGCTGACTACAGGCATATCAGTCATTTTTGGAACTAAGAAGTTTCCTCTTATTCATGAATATTCTCGGATTTGCCTGTCAAAGTCACTATGTCTCCATCACTAGAGATTTGTTTATTTGGCTTAGGGCTTTGCTTCTCTGTGATTTGATTTAACAACCTAGATGTTGGGCAGCTAGGCTGAATTGGCTTGGCATCCTTATCTGAAACTATTTTTGCACAGGGGAAAAATGGTATTTTCCTTCTCACCCCATTCTTCTTACTTTCTCAGATTTTAAAATCAGAACAAATAAGATAAGGTTAAGAGTCTTAAGGACAATTTTCCCTATCTACAACATAAGACTAGTCCAGTATTTCTCAAACTGTATTCTGCAGAGATGCTAAAAGATGATAATGGTGTTTTTTTGATTAGATGGTAATCTGGTTATGTTATACCACAGTAAAGAATTACAATGTAATTAGAAGATTTGAGAAATGTTACAGAAAATAAACTGGTTTCTTTTTCTAAATTTTAACTGTTCACATTTATATAAGCAACAATTAATTTTTGGTAGCACATTTAACCTCATGCAAGCCACCAGTGTGGGGTCACTAGTTGGGAAACGTGGTATAGTATAAAATCAGGGCATTTATATCCCAAATCAAGGTCACATCCTACATCTGAAATGGATCTTCAGTCCCTGTGACTCATGGGCATATGTCTCATACAGCATTCTCTCCTAAGGACTTCTAATGTGAATGTAATCACTGTGATTTCCTTTACTATTTTTTACCCATAATTTAAATTTTGTAATGTAAATATATATTCAGCATTAATGATATAGAATTAAGGTTAGTTGTATAGATTAATGTATAAAATTAAGATTAATTAACCTGTATTAATTAAAAGTTACCAGTTCCAGAAATCCCACAGAAGCCTGCTTATACAAGGGTATTTATCAATTGGTGAAACTGGAAGGTCATAGAGTCAAAGAGTTTCAGGATTAAGAACAGATCTTGAGATGTCAGACTTCAGAACTAGGGACCTGACACAATTGGGATTCCCTTCAGCTTCTTCTCATCTGCAATTACCTCTGCTTGACTTCATTTTTTCTTATATCAGACAGCTTTTTTCAATGTGGAATAAGAGATAATGGCTTCCAGTAGCAACCAATTCACATTCTTCAAACTCCATGACCCCAAATGACCCCTCTCCTCTTGCTTTAAGCAAACATCTCAGGGTAGGGATCTGTGTGTATTGCATTCGATCATATAAGAAGAGTGGACCAATCACCACAGCCAGGTGAATTGACAAATTGACTGTCAATTTGTCACATGCCTGGATCATATGTCAGTTTGTCATATGCCTGGATCATATACCTTCCTTTTAAACTTAGAAGGTAGGTTGTTGAATACTGTTGAATTGAAGGAGTAGTTCTCAAAAGGAAAAGTGGGGAGAGAAAAGGGAAGGAGTTCTTAAATAGGCAAAAATTAAAATATTCACTGCATTTTACTCTTTGATAAATACATTATATCCTGAGGATACATAAGTTTGCAACAGTGTTCATACCTAAAACAAGGCAAATAGTTTCTGGGTAACTGGAAACACATTTCGTCTCTTTCATCAGAACACAACCTGAAATCTTGTTCAGTTACTGAATTTACAATCTCTGAGTTCTGTTCAGTTTTCTCAGTGAGGTCTGGATGTACCACTTTGTGATCTGGCCATTTATGGGCTAAATGATAAAACCATTTAACAATAAAAGTGGAAAGACAATATAAGCACAATAAGAACTCCCTTTGGAAACAAGAAAAATGGAAAGCAACGTACAACAATTAGAGCTCTAGAATGCAGATTTTATTGTGGTAGAGAATGGTTAGTAATTTCTGCCCCCATGGCTGAAGAGTGACTCCTATCAAGCAGCAGCCATATTTCCCACAGTTGAAAATGGTCGGTTCCTGATATGTTTTGGCTGTGTTCCCACTCAAATCTCACCTTGAATTGTAATAATCCTCACGTGTTCAAAGACAGGTGATTATTGTCTCCAGATGGAAATAATTGAATCATGGGGGGCAGTTTCCCCGCTGCTGTTCTCATGTTATTGAGGAAGTCTCACGAGATCTGATGGTTTTATAAATGGGAGTTCTCCTGCACAAGCTCTCTCTTGCCTGCTTCCATGTAAGCCATGGCTTTGCTCCTCATTCACCTTCTGCCATGATTGTGAGGCCTCCCCAGCCATGTGGAACGGTGAGTCAGTTAAACCTCTTTCCTTTATAAATCACCTAGTCTTGGCTATGTCTTTATTAGCAGCATGAGAACAGACTAATACAGTGCCTCCCTTGACCAAAGTCCTCCATAATCACTTTTCAGAAGGAGATTGGGAGGATTTCTCATCCGTGGATGGTACTACACTAGAAATACTTTTCCTATTTATATAAGTTTAGGGAATCTTGGAATTGCTTTAGGGATTAAGTAGTCATAGGCCTGCATGGCAAATATCACTTAAGTAGCTGGTGGGACTACCAGGCAGTTAGATATTTTCTTCCATGTGCACATACTTCCTAGGTGATCTCATGTATTCTTAAAAATGTAAATAAGTTTGTGAACTCTAGTTAATATCTTTAGCCCCTATATTTCCCCTGAGCATCAGACTTGCATACCCAACTCCTCCTTGGAATCTTTATGTGGGCAGTTCAAATTTAACAAGGTCAAACCCTTGGGTTTTCTCACTTAATGGACTTAATGATTCACCCATTTTCTCAGGCCAATCATTTTCATTAATCATATTCACAAATCCAAGTTGACTGTGAATCTGACCACTTATCACCGTTTCCACGGCCATCACCCTGGTTCAAGCCAGTATAATCTCTTGTGTGGTCTAAAAGCTTCATATGCAAAAACTTCATAACTAGCCTCCCTTCTCTATTCCTCATTCAGTAATATAAAGTCATCACGTACATATAGAGTAGATTTTAAAGTTATATGCCTGATAAAGCAAACTTTCTTGCTCAAATAATTCTGTCTTCTCATTATTATAAAATGGAATGTGAACTCCTGACTGTACATACTCTGCAAGGCTCTACATGTCTGGGCTATTGATTCTCTAATGGGTTTCACCTCATTCAGTCCATTCTAATCACATTGGCTTGCTGTTCATTGAACACTTCAAACTTGTAATGCCCTAGGGCTTTTGTACTGCAGTTCCCTCTGCCTTTATCTTTCTGTCCCCAGATGTAAGCAAAGCTTTCCTTGTTATTTTCAAGTTGCTCCTTAAGTGTCACCTCCTTTTATTTCTATTTCTCTATTTTTATTCATAGTGCTTATATTTATCTGATATATCTATTTGTATATTTTCTGTCACCTCTCTGAAACACTAGAATATAATCTCACTATAAGGCTTTTTCCATTTTGTTCATTGCTGTTTTCTAGAATGATACCTGAAATATTTTTACCTGTATATCTATCTATTTATATGTCTATCTGGCACTCCATCATCATCTATCATCTAGTTTTTTTGGTCTATCAGTTATGGTTTGAATCTGTGTCCCTACCCATATCTCATGTTCAGTTTTAATCCCCAGTGTTAGTGATGGGGCCCGGTGGGAGGTGATTGAAAACGGGGGAGGTTTCTAATGGTTTAGCGCCATCCCACTAGTGGGACTCTGGTGGTAGAGTTCTCACAAGATCTGGTTGTTTAAAAGTGTGTAGTTCCTGACCGCCCCCCCCGCCCCAACACACCCCACCTGCTTCCTCCTGCTCCAGCCCTGTGAGATGTACCTGTGGCACCTTCACCTGCCACCATGATTGAAAGTTTCCTGAGACCTCCCTAGAAGCTGCCATGCCTCCTGTACAGCCTACAGAACCATGAGCCAATCAAACCTCTTTTCTTTATAAATGACCCAGTCTCAGGTATTTCTTAATAGTCTGAGAATGGATTAATACACTATTGATGCTTCTACACATGTAATTATTCATATAATATATAATGCATTTTTTTTTTATCATTGTTATAGCTAATAACCAATGTCTAACTCATGGTCATTTAACATTCACTTGCCTTTCTGATTTTTGTTTCTTAGCAACAAGCCAGCATGGACTCTGTATTTTAATCTTATTTCTGGCCCTAATAATAAGTGTAAGGCACTGTTTTAAGTGTTTTAGCAATGCATTCATTCATCCACCATTTTAAGCAACCCAATAATGTAGGTAAAATCATGTATTTTTATTTTAGAAGAGAAAAGTGAGGCATAAAGAAGTTCGCTTATGTTTCCAAGTTACACAGCTAACAAGAGGTAGAACAGGGTCCTCTCAAGGCAGTCTGGTTCCTATGTCTGTGCATGTGACCACACTGACCACACTTCTTCCAGAATGGGCCTTGGCTTCTTAGAGCAGTGAGCAGTACTAGGGTAAGAGAGGAGTCTAAGGGAATAATATTCCAGGATTCACCTTAGAGAGGCTTTATCAGGCGGATTGTGTAGCAGGCCGGGCCAGGGAGTTCAGACTTTTCTTCAGACTTTTCTCAATTTCCTGACACCACAAAGGGCCCAGGCTCTCTCTTCTATTTGATCTGTTATTGCCCTTGTCTTCGCTCATGTGAAATTTAAAATGTTTCAGAGAATCGAGCTATTATAATTATCCAAAATCCATGATTGGCTTTCAGTAGCTTTGCACCACGGGAAACAGGCAGAAAAAAGTCTTTTGTATTAAAGTTGAGTTGTATTCTGTTTCCTTTTCTGCTTTTAGTTTGGGTCTCCTCAGTTTTGGTGCTCAATTCTGTTTGTACATTTGAATCACCCGGGGAGCCTTTAAAAATACTTTGCCCTACCACATAACAATTAAATAAAAATCTCTGAGGATGGAACTATGACAACTCTACTTTTTGTAGTTCCCTTGCTAATTCTAATGAGCAGCTAGAGTGAGAACTATTGCCTTAGATCAGTGGCTCTCAAACTTTAGCAAGTGTCAGTATTACCATGAGGGCTTATTAGACACGGATTGCTTGACCCCACCCCTAATTTCTGATTCAGTAGGTCTGGGATGGGGCTGGAAAATTTCATTGTCTAATAAGTTCCCAGGTGATGCCGGTCCTGCTGGTTCCAGGCCATACTTTGAGGACTACTGCCTCAAACCAAAGCATGGTACTATTTGCAGAACCCTGTGGTGGTTTTATGGGAAGCCAGCTCAAGCTGATATTCTGATATTTTTCCCAAAGTCTCCTAAATTTCTAGCCTGCACAGGCATATGAACTATGCAACAAGATTCAACAGGTAATAATTTAACCATTCACTGAGGAGGTAATATCACACATTCCCAACTTGGTAGATACTTGTTTTGTCTCCACATATTTATTTTTTGTTTTGTTTTTGTAACAGAGTCTTGCTCTGTTGCCCAGGCTGGAATGCACTGGCACACTCTTGGCTCACTGCAACTTCCACCTCAAGGGTTCAAGTGATTCCTTGTGCCTTGGCCTCCCAAGTATCTGGGATTACAGGTACATGCCACCATGACTGGCTAATTTTTTTTGTGTTGTTATGACTTTTAATAGAGATGGTTTCACCATGATGGCCAGCGTGGTCTTGAACTGCTGGCCTCAAGTGATCTGCCCGCTTCGGCCTCCCAAAGTGCTGGGATTACAGGCGTGAGCCGCTGTGCCTGGCCCCCATGTATTTATTATTACCAATAATTCTCAATATCATCCTTGACCACACATTCTATTACTTTGTGGCAGAGACGGGTGGTCTGCCCTCTCCAATAGGAAAGCTGCTAGTCACGTGTGACTATTTTAACTTAAATGTGTTAATGTTGAGAAAAATTAAATAGTTTCTCTGTCACTTTAGCAACATTTCAAATGCTAAGTAACCTCTGCTATGCTTTAGATATGGTTTGTTTGGCCCGCTACGTCTCATGTTGAAATTTGACCTCCAGTGGTAGAAGTGGGGCCTGGTAGGAGATGTTTGGGTCATAGGAGTGAGTCCTTCCTTCAGGAATGGCTTAGGGCCAACTTTATGGTAATGAATGAGTTCTCACTCTGCTAGTTCCCATGAGAGTTCCTCCTAGAGCTGGTTGTTAAAAAGAGCCTGGTACCTGCTTGCTCTCTCTCACTTCCCCTCTCACAATGTGGTCTGCACATGTTAGCTCCTCTTTGCATTCCATCATGAGTGGAAGCAGCCTGAGTCTCTTACCAGAAGCAGATGCTGGCACCATCCTTTTTGTACAGCCTACAGAAAAGTGAGCCGAATAAATCTCTTTTTTTTTTTTTCCCTAAATTAATCAGCCCCAGGTATTCCTTTATAACAACACTAAAGAGACTAAGAAAGCCTCATATAGCTAGTGCTGGCCGTATTAGACAGCACAATAGAACATTTTTATTTTCATAAGTTCTCTTGGACAGTGCTGCCTAAATGTTTGTCAAACTTGTTTCTTTTACCTGGGTGTGCAGTTAAATATATTTTTGAATCCCCTTCCTTCGAGGTCTGACCTTGTTGCCAGTTCTCATCCCTGGAATCTAAGGAAATAATATGTCTCTTCTGACTAAGTATAGAAGAAACTTGAGTCCCTGAAATGCATAGAACAGATCATCTTCAAGCTAAGATGAATTGTGATTTGAAGGAGAAATAAATCTTGATTGTGTTAATTAACTTATATGTTGAGGTATTTAGTTACAACATTCAGCACAACTTAACTAGTATATTGTCCTATGAAAATGTTAGTTGTGATATATCATTCTGAAGTATCAATAATATTTCCTCAAAACACTGCAGACATTAATCAATTCTTAAATTTTTAATTATTATAGTCACATGAATACAGTTTCATTTTAAAATTTCTTTGTGAGTAACTTTTTTTGATATCTGTAGAAATGGTCTTTGTTCATAGAAATATTTCTATTTATTTTAAACTTATTCTTTTTGGTACTTGGTGAAAACCTTAGCTATTCAATGAATGGTCATTTTCAGCTCAGGAATGTT
Organism: Chlorocebus sabaeus; assembly: GCF_047675955.1. Lineage (NCBI taxonomy): Eukaryota > Metazoa > Chordata > Mammalia > Primates > Cercopithecidae > Chlorocebus > Chlorocebus sabaeus. Next base: position 8,110,536 of record NC_132910.1, read on the forward strand.
TATATTATTTCTCTGATCATTATTTTGGATCTGTTTGCCTTGTATATTCATGAATTCATTAGGCTCTTTTTTTTTTTTTCTTGTAGATTGAATTTCCTGGATCTGTTCCCTTTTTCTTTCATCATTTTATCAGTCAGCTTGGGCTGCCATAACGATATACAACAGGTTGGATGGCTTCAATAGATAATTTTTTTCTCCCATTTGTGGAGTCTAGACATGCAAGATAAAAGGTTTATAGGATTTAGTTTCTGGTGAGGGTTCTCTTACTAGCTTGCAGATGGCTACTTCCTTGCTAGGTTCTCATATGGCTTTTCTCAGTGCATGAGAAAAAGAGGGATGGGGAGAGAGAAAGAAAGAGAATTTTTGGTATCTCTTTTTATAAGGACACCAAACCTATCAGATCAAAGTCACAATGTTATTACTTCATTTAATCTTAAGTACTTCCTTAGAGGCCCCATCTCCAAATACAGCCTAAACTGAGGTTTAGGGCTTCAACATATGAATTTTGGAACGGTACAAACATTTGGTCAATAACAGTCATTTACTTTTTATAGCTTATTGTTCTTGTCAGAATACTGGCTGAATTTCTGACAGTAGTCTTCCATTTTTGCTAAATAGATCTTCTTCAGTTATTAATTTGTTTTTCGAGGCTTCTATCATATTTTAAAATTTGACCTGATGTTTCTCGTTACAAGTTTTTCAAGCTCTCATTGGTTTTCTTTTCCCATGACTATTTGCTCTAACACTAAAGATGTGTTTTGATCTTGTGGATATAAAAATTCAATTAAATTATTTTGTTTTAGGAACTGAAACACTTAAAGAGATTCATTGGAAATATCAGCTAATTTAGAAAATTGAAGGGCAAGTTGAATAAACAAGCACTGAAAAATTCAAGAACTTGGTCATCAGAGACTGTCATCAAATATGTCAGCTTAAACTGTAGTCATTCCCTGCATGATTCTGCTCAAAATTTAGTTACTTGGAAATAGTCTCCATCATTAGGTCACATTTCTTCTGCTCTGCACTGTGTCATTTTGGATGAGGTGTGTATGTCCAGTTGAACAGACAAAAGTAATCCTTATTAAGGTGGAACATTGACAATTTTCTCAATCATGCTCTGCTACAGCATATTTTAAAACTTAGGATCAAAAATAAATATTTTTCTGACAACAGAATTTCTTATTGTAAATATATTACATAGAGAAAACACCTTTTTTTTTATTCTTTAGGATGGATTCTTTCTCCTTTCTTGTGGTATCATTCCATTGCTTCAGTGGTTTCCTGTGTAGTAAGCCACTAGGCCACTGTAGTAGCTTATTGTTTCGATCAAGAGTCAAAGCCCTCGCCTATCTTAGTTAGAGGTTACTATTGTCAAGTCCTTCTTTATTTATTTTCTGAGTATATTGTTCTTTCATATGAGTGAGGATGACCAGTTGGTCCTATATGGCTCCTACTCTGGGACAATCTGCATTACATAATTTAGAAATACCTTGATTATCTTAGTATATGGATAATATCTTCCTCATTTCTAAGGTTAATGTTTATTTTCTGTATTTTAAGGCTTCTAATATCTAGAAGGTAGGATTTAAATTCTGTGATTTCTAAAAATTTCCAAATGTTTTAAAAATGAAGTTTTCAAACATAACATGCAGTATTTTAAACAGTATTGTGAAAATGATCATACTGCCAAAAGCAATATTTATAAATTCAATGCAATTCCCATCAAAACACCATTATTTTTCACAGAACTAGAAAAAACAATCTTAAAATTTATATGAAACCAAAAAAAGAGCCCGCCTAGCCAAAACAAGACTAAGCACAAAGAATAAATCTGGAGGCATTACATTACTCAACTTCAAACTATACTACAAGGCTATAGTTACCAAAACAGCATGGTACTGGCATAAAAATAGGCATGTAGACCAATGGAACAGAATAGAGGATCCAGAAATGAAGTCAAATACTTACAGTCAACTGATCTTCAACAAAGCAAACAAAAGCATAAAGTGGGGAAAGGACACACCCTATTCAACAAATGGTGTTGAGATAATCGATAAGTCACACGTAGAAGAATGAAACTGGATCCTTATCTCACCTTATATGAAAATCAACTCAAGATGGATCAAAGACTTAAATCCATGATTTAGAAACATAAAAATTCTAGAAGATAATGTTGGAAAAACTAGACATTGTCTTTGGCAAAGACTTCATGACCAAGAACCCAAATGCAAATACAACAAAAACAAATAAATGTGACTTAAATAAACTGAAAGTCTTCTGCACAGCAAAAGAAATAATCAGCAGAGTAAACAGACAGCCCAACGAGGTGGAGAAAATACTTGCAAACTATGTATCCAACAAAGGACTAATATCCAGAATCTACAAGGAACTCAAATCAGCAAGTAAAAACAAATAGGCCAGGTGCGGTGGCTCACACCTGTAATCTCAGCACTTTGGGAGGCTGAGGTGGGCGGATAATGAGTTCAGGAGTTCAAGACCAGCCTGGTCAATGTGGTGAAAGCTCATCTCTACTAAAAATACAGAAATTAGCCAGATGTGGTGGCAGGTGCCTGTAATCTCAGCTGCTTGGGAGTCTGAGGCAAGAGAGTTGCCTGAACCTGGGAGGTGGAAGTTGCAGTGAGCTGAGATCTTTCCACTGTACTTCACACTGAATGACAGAGTGAGCATCTCTCTCAATAAATAAATAAATATAAAGCAAATAATCCCATCAAAAAGTAAGCTAAAGATATAAATAGACAATTCTCAAAACAAGATATACAAATGTCCAACAAACGTGAAAAAATGCTCAACATCAATAATGATCAGGGAAATGAAATCAAAACCACAATGTGATACCACCTTACTCCTGCAAGAATGGCCACAATAGAAAAATTAAAAAAAAAAAAAAAAAGATGTTGGCGTGGATGTGGTAAAAAGGAACACTTTTACACTGCTGGTGGGAATGTAAATTAGTACAACTATGGGAAACAGTATGGAGACTCCTTAATGAACTACAAGTTGATCTACCATTTGATCCAGCAACCCCCCCATGGGATATCTACTCAGAGGAAAAGAAGTTATTTGTTTATAGCAGCACAATTTGCATTTGCAAAAATATGGAACCAGCCTAAATGCCCATCAACCAATGAGTGGATAAAGAAAATGTGGTATATGTATACCATGGAATAATAATCAGCCATAAATAGGAATGAAATATGGCCTTCACAGCAACCTGGATGGAGTCGGAGGCCATCATCTTAAGTGAAGTAACTCAGGAATGGAAAGCCAAATATTGTGTGTCCTGAGTTATATGTGAGAGTCAAGTTATGAGGATGCAAAGGCATTAGAACAATATATAATGTACTCTGGGGACTCAGCGGGGAGGGTTGGAGGGGGATGAGGGATACAAGACTACACATAGGGTATGGTGTACACTGCTCGCATGATGCGTGCACCAAAATCTTAGAAATCACCACTAAAGAACTTATCCATGTAATCAAATACCATCTGTTCCCCCCAAACTATTAAAATAATAAAACATTTGGAAATGCAGCCTTATATAATATTTTAGTAATAATAAATCACAGTATATATTTATCTCCAAAGGTAGCATTTGTAGCATTTATCAATAATTAATACATTATTATGCATCAGATCATCAGATGTATAACACTGGGGAAATATAAAATATGTGCTAACAAGCTCAACAGGATATTTGACCTTGATAATGTCATTAATAATGAAGCAAAGCTTCATTACTTAGTACTGCCAAAAATAATAGTTGAAAATGAGAGGCTTTGAGTGGCAGGAGACATATATTATCTGAAGTATACGTAAAGAGAAGGACAACAGATTCTTCAATGAGATGCTGGAAATTGCCAAGCATAAACTACATTTACTTCAGTCTGCCTAAATAATTGCTTTGACTTTTATTGGAGTTTATTTTCCTAAGGTTTGTAGAACAATCTGGTATTCTCTTTGAGAGCCCTTTGTTGTGAATGGACATGGAGATAACTTTCTCCCCTGCCATGTGTTTTGTGTAAGAAAAACAGTAAAAAGGGGATAACAATTTAATTTACATTTATTTCCATATGCATATGGATGTATCTATATTTGCATGCATATATTGCATATGACTATGCATATATTATATATGCATATAGATGCATAAGTAAATGAATATATGCATATCCATATGAATCTAATAACAAGGTTACTGTGAATGAGGTTAATGAGGGGTGGCTGCGCGTGTTGTGAGTGTGTGCCCAGTTCTAGGTGGTGCCCTTCGTGAGCAGCCATGAACCATCCATGTGGTCATAGGTGGCTGGCTTGATTGGGAGGAAAACATTTTACTACTTATCTTTATATACATTTTAATTCTTTAGGTGAATATATTAACTAAAGTAATCAATGAAAAAGTAAATGGAATCATAGGAAATGTCTGGAGGAGAGAAGGTATGTGACTTTGAGAGCAGAAATTAAAATTGCCTGTTTACATCTGCCTAATATCACAACTAATATTTTTCATTAAGAGAAATACTTATTATGTAAAAAATTCTTGTCATTATAAATTTGTTCTTTTTCTTAATTTCTTTCATAAAGGTATACATCAAAATAGCCATTTTATGATTATTTCAACTTGTACATTGAATTATTTCATAGGCAAATAGTAGAAATTGTTAAACTATTTGTAAATGATATGGAAGTTTTTTTTTTCAATAAGCATGCAAGCTGCAGTCTCGTGTTCAAAATCAAATTTTATAATCTCTTTTTTTCAAATATTTGCCTGAATTTTTGAGTATCTTAGAGAAATGACATTAAGCATGAAAGCCAGATGCTTCTGATGAACAATAATTTTCCTCTAAAGGCGAGTTAAACTATCTTGAAACTTGAAATGATCAACTTACTTTCCATTTTATATAAATCCTGCCTCAATTGTCAGCCCAGCAGTCGTGTATTAAATGGATATTAAGTCCAAAAATATTGGAACTACATTATTTAAGCATTACTTGAGGAAGTGCATTGTGTTCTAATTTCACCCAAATTGCAAAATAAATGTTGTCAGTTAAGAAAAGCTAGGCTATGCTGTGATAATGCACAACCTGAAACTCTTAATGATCTAAAAGAGCTAAGGTTTATTTCTTGATTATACTTCCTCTGTTTCTGAACAACTAGGGGCTAAGATCCAAATCTTTACTCTAAGCTGGGTTTCTCCACAGTGGCACTATTTCCAGTTTGGGCTGGATGATTTTTTACTGCCCCAGGATCAGAGAAAGGTTGAGGAGGCTATCCTGCACATTGTAGGATATTCACTGCAGACATGGCCACTACTCTCTAGATGCAGGTAGCATCCTCCTCATCTCAATCCAACCAAGACATGTCTCCAGAGATTGTAATCATCCCCTGAGGGGGCGAAATTGCCCAGATTGAGAATCTGTACTCTTCAAAACATTGCCAGTTGTCCAGTCGGAGGGAAAAGGCAAGTGGAGAACAGCATGTTGATGCTTCAGACTCTGTTAGGAAGTGATTCATACCACTTCTCGTATTCAGTTGGCCAAAACGTGGTTATACTTAATTTCCAGGAGTTAGAGAAGTACAATCTCTCCATCCTGTTATGGGGAGAATAAAGCAATGTCAGGGGTCAGCACTAATTATTATCACAGTAGTATTGTATGTTTTGGTGGGGAAATGAATACCTTTTCCTTCTCAAAAAATAGTGTATTTTCAACAATAGATCATTGATATTAATTATTAATAGTTTCAGAATAAATATATATTAAAATAGCAACTATCACATCTTTGAGAATATATTAAAAATAATTATTAAAAAACTAGCAGTGACACACTTGCAAGATCAAATTTTATCACCCCCAATACATTTTGTGTTGAGTGTTTACCGTATAAGGAGCTGCCCTAAAGCCTAAGGTTTACAAAAAGAAAGAAGGGAAGAATATCCTTTTTTTTAGTTTTTTCCTAGGTGACTTTTGCTAATGGCATATTATTTAATTCCTTCAACATTCTTTTGAGAGAAGTATCATTGCATACCTTACATCATTGAATAATTTATGGGCCAGAGAGCATTAGTCTATGCCCATGTTCATTCAGGTGGCAAGAAACAGACTCTGGATTTAGATTTTTGTACCCAATTCTATCCTCTCTCCATTATATAACATCTTTGCTTTGCAGCCTCTGAAACCAAGGACTTAATAGTTTATATAAATATAACATGAATGCAAAAAAAAAGCTCTAACAACAAAAGATTTAGAGGAATTATCTTCTTATACTTGAAGTTATACCAGAAATTAGCAGAAGTTATGGTTTCTTAAAGTTTGTTTGAATATTGAATACCATTGAGTAAAATCTTCATCTTAAAAGTTTAGACAGACTGTTTAATTATAATTTATTGTATACTTTCTGGTTACTTGAATTAAATGTAGACTGTGTTAAAACCCATAAAAGCATAAGGTATAATCACACTGTCTACTGTCTTTTTAAGACAGGAAAAAATGTTATGATAATAGGTCATAACATTTTTAAAGAAACTGATAATTTATTTAAAAGTTGTCTATGTATCATATGATATTAAATTAATTGTCAACATTACTGGGTTAAGTGGTGACCATATAGTTGGTTAAACATTATTTCTGGGCATATCTGTGAGGATATTTCTGGAGGAGATTATCATATGAATGAGTGGATTGAGTGCAGAAGATCCACAGTTAACGAATGTAGGGTGGTCATCCAATCTGTTGTGGGCTTGAATAGAACAAAAAGGCAGCAGAGGAAGGGTGAATTGAATTCTCTTTCCTGCTAGGACATCTATCTTCTCCTGCCCTCAGACACTGGAGCTCCTTGTTTTGGGGACTTTAGGTTCAAAGAGAATTATACTACCAGGTTCCCTGGGTCTCCATCTTACAGGCAGCTCATCATGAGACGTCTGGGAATTTTAAACCTCCATAAATGCCTGAGCCAATTCCCATAATAAATCTCCTTTCATATATCTATTTATATCACATTGGCTCTGTTTCTCTGGAGAATCCTGACTAATACAATCATCTTATTTTAGTTAAAGGGCTCTTGTGAATTAGATGTAGCAGAATGAATGTTATACTTCTTGTGTAAAACTCATTTCTAAGAATGTAAGAGCCTGTACCTAGGTGCCTTACATAGGGGAATCAGGAACTGGAACTGAAATCCCCTGACTGGGTTTCATGCATTTTTGACAAACCAGTTATACTAGTCACCTGGGAAAAAACTTTCATGCTATCATACTAAATCCTACTTGTTATTATTTTTTTTACAAACATCAAAAAGTCTTGGATTCTTCTTGGCAAGTAAATAAACATTGTCAAATCAGGTAATTTCTTTGAGGACTTGATCAGTCACAGAGTATAACGGTCTCTCATTAGTAAGCTTTCTCTTTACATGTCCAGAAAAAGGAACCACCATGATACTTCTATTAATGAGGAGTCTCCAGAGAAACAGAAACAATAGGAGACATATCTACATATATTCCTGTATGTATTTTCTGTATTATTAGGGTATTTCTAGAAGCGATGATCATTTGAACTAGTAGACTGTGTAAAGATCTACCCTTACCAGTGTAGGTGTGCATCATCCAATCTATTGAGGACCTCAATAGAACAAAAAGGCATATATAAAGACATATCAAGGAAGTGATATATTTTAATGCATTGGCTTACACAATTATGGAGGCTGAGAAATTCTATAAGCTGCTGTCTACAAGCTAGAGACTCAAGAAAGTTGATGGCTTAGTTTGAAGACCTAAGATCATGGTAGGGATTCTCATCCATGTCTGAAGGCCTGAAAGTCTACAGTGCTGAGGGCAGAAGGGGATCAATGTCTCAGTTCAAGATTTCATTTGATATTCCTCTTTTCTGAACAGATTGGATGATGCATGTTCATATTGGGAAGGGCCATTTGATTTACTCATGTACCAATTCAAATGTTAATCTCTTCCCGAAATACCCTCACAGACCTATACGGAAATAATATTTAACCAGTTACCTGGGCATCGCATGACTCAGTTAATTTGGCACAAAAAATTAGCCATCACAATACTCTAACAGCAATATAGCTGGTATCTGGGAATCCTTTAGGTTCAGATATATCATGCAGAGTTTGGCATACTAATTACTTATTTGCAAACATCATATTCAGAAACTGATTTGTCTATTCGAGTTGACCTGAGAGCTACTCTGGAAAACAATTTGGCAGTTCCTCAAAAAGTCAAATGCAGAGTTTCCATATGACATAGCCTTTCTATTCCTAGGGACAGTTGCCCCTCGTATCTGTGGGTTCTGCGTCCATGGATTCAACCAATCTCAGATCAAAAAATATTGTTTTAAAAAAGAATGATTGTTTCTGGACTGAACAGGCATAGACATTTTCTTGTCATCATTCCATAAATAATGCAGTATAACAACAATTTACATATCACTTACACTGTATTAGGTATTATAAGTAATCCAGAGATGATTTAAAGTACATGAGAGGACATGCATAGGTTATATACAAATACTACATCATTTTGTATAAGGGACTTGAGCAATCATGGGTTTTGGTATCTGGTGGGGTCCTGGGTTTAACCAAATCCTCATGGATACCAAGAGATGACTATGTATATTCAAGAGAATTGAAAACAAAAGTGCACACAAAAATGTTAACATAAATATTCATAGCAACATTATTCAAAACTGTGAAAAAGTAGAAACAGCCTATATTTTTATCAGTGAATTAATGGATACAAAATGTATATCTACACAGTAGAATATTATTATTTAGTTATAAGAAAGAATAAAGTACCAATACCTGCCACAACATAGATGAATCTGGAAAACATGTAAGAAAAGTCAGACACTTACTATATGATTCCATTTATATGAAATATTGACAGTTGGCAGATCTAGGGAGGAAAAAAGTAGATTGCTGTTTTCCAGGGACTAGGGAAAAGGGAATGGGAAGTGACAGATAAGGGGGAGGAGTTTTGGGGGAGCATCATGACAATATTCTGTAATTAGATGGTGGTGATGGTTGTGAAACTTTGTGACTGTAGTTAAAAAAAGAAAAAGAAAAGAAAAGAAAAAACACTGGAAAGGGTAAATTTTATGGTATGTACATCAATAAAAATAATAAATGACTGACCTGAGAACAGTGGCTACAAATTTAGAGAAAATGAGATCATGAAAGTGTTAAATGATGTAACAATTTTTTCTATCATATATGCATTTTATTGTACATGGATTAAAAAACTTGAAAGAAGTTCTGAGTACTTTCTTTTACTTTCTATCAACACTTGAGGAAACATTTTTTGAACAGATTTGCAACAGTTAAGGACCTTTGATTGCTGATAAGTGAGACCAACTCATCTAATTTAAGTAAAAGAAGTTTATGGAAAATAGAGACGCTCACAAAATCGACAGAAGAATATGAACAATCAGACCTTGAGAAAGAGAGAAAGTTGGGGAAATTTCCAGCATCAGTAACATATGTCGGTCTCTTCTTTTGAGCAGGTTCAACCTGTTCCCTTTCCTCACTCAAACCAATGGTCTACCATATTACTGAACCAACCTATTAGTACAGAAGCATAAAAATAAAGAAAAACATCATTCCCTTGCAAAACACGCCCTACTCTCGAGGATGTGATGATCTTTTTACTTGATACGGTGAGATGCTAGTGATCATAATAACAGCATAAATATATGTCTCAAAATATGTGATTCCTTGTAGACCCAGCTTGGCTTTTCACCAATGTCTTCAGTTGGAGTTGTGCTTGATTTTATTACCAATATTTTAGCCAAATCCACAGGGGAATGAAATAATTCTTATTTTGTTTTTTGGCTAGCAACCACTTAATATCTTGTGGGATATATATATACATATATATATATGTATATGTATATTATAGTGTGTATATATAATATATATAACACATATACTTGTATAAGTTATATTAGTATAATTTATATTGTTGGTTTATGGGACCTGACAATTTATTATGTGTTTTATTTTCTGTTTTATGAAAGCTTATTGAGGGCAAGAAAAATTTCATACAATACCACAATATTGTTAAAAACTTGTTGAAATAATTATGAATAATTCTAGGGAAATATGTATTCTCTCTTCAAGGTAGAAAATATTATTTCTATCTATAGATGAGGAATCTGGGGCTTAGAAAGACTTGCCTATATTTACACGTGTATTAAATGCAAGTGCTAAATTTCAGATATAGAAAGTTTGACTCTAGGGCCTTAACATTTTAAAAATTACAAATACTTCCTCTTTAATATGATGCTGAACATATGCCAGATGCTTCATAAATACCTTTTGAGTTGAACACAATGACTTCATATGATTATAAATCAGAATACTCATTAATTTGACAATTACCATCATTCTGAATAAACAAGTTTGCAAGCCCTATGGGGTCCCTTAATAATATGGTCCTTTTATTTCTCTATATCAGTCAATATGCTGCCAAAATGAAAGTTCTCTTTCCTGAAAAGAGCAGTAGCTGGTGGCAATGATCTTTCAGCGATATTTTAGAGGGAAACTATTTATCACTAACAAAACGAACACTTTTTCATTGGAAACTGCAAAAGCCAGATCACATTCTCTAGCCACAGCAGGTGGTTCCTAGACACTTAGAGTCAATATGCTTCAAGAATAGCAAACAGCAGTGCATCTCCCAAAATTCAGCTCCTATTGGCAGTGGAAAAGAAATTAGTTGCTTCAAGTACCTAGGGGTAAAACAAAACCCAGTACTTACCAGTTTTCTAGGCTCATAGTCTCTACCTGTGACAACAAAGAATAAACACTGCCAAAAGCAAGTGTTAAGAGCAGCAGTGAGACTGAAGGGAGAGAAATACATGAATCATTTGGGGGGAGAGAATGTGAGGAAATCACAGGTACTCTGAGTAATAGACTTTGAAAGAAGTATTTGAACCCATGTTCACAAGTTAAAAAAATATATAATCAAGTAGAAGTCCCACTTATCACAGGGTACAAATTTAAAGTTTTGGATTAGCTGTTAAAATGACCTCAAATTATTTTCAATTATGTTTACAGATAAAACATCTGTTTCAAGATTGTGATGATTGTCATAATAAGGAGATTATTTTGTTTGTTTTCTTTCAACTTCATCACAAAATGTAAGTGCTCACCATCATAGGAGCATTGTACATTGAAGCCTTCATTATATTTCTTAGACCCTACTTTTGAAGAATGTGCACAGACTTCACGTTGAACATTGCCTCCCCTATCTCCCTATCTTAATCACTTTAAATCGATTTCTTGCTGTTATTCCATTTGTAGATTTTCAGGCATCAAACTTAGCTTGCTCTTAAGTTAACTTCAGTCATATGCATTGAAGTTAAACCTATAGTTTTCATTAAGGAGACAGAAACCATACCAGTAATTTGAAGATAATTATTCATAGTATAATAAGACTAACTACTAAGACAGAGTAAAGGGAATCTGAGAGAATACTGGAATACCATATGCAGGATTAAGGGAATGTACTCAAGGAAGGAACAGATTTCAAAGAGGTGCCTAACAATATGGCTGAGATTGAGTATTCAAAGAAAAGCAGTGGCTGTGGAACCCTGAATGGTGGAGAAGTTTGCTAGGATGTCACAGGCCAAGACTTGTGAGGAGGAAAACACTCACTAGAGTTCCAGGGAAATTTTCTAGGTATCTTTCCGTTCCAGTTCTAGTAAAATGTGCTAGGAAACAGCCTACTAAGTTGGTGGTAAGTCTGCCTGGGAAGCTTCCCGTTGGGGTGTTAGCAAGACTCTTTAGAATATTGCCCAACAGGGTGAGGTGAGACTATAGAGAGCTGTTGCTGAGATGTTGGTGAGAAAAGTTTGAAGGTCTAGACCTGCCAATTTAGAGGGTCTCAGTGGAAACCTCAGGTTTTCTATTGAACCACAAGTAGGTTCTAACAAACACACAGATGGCCCAGATTTTTGCAATTAGCTGATAAGGAACTTCCAAATTTGGGATGTTGCATGGATGAATAGAATTCAAACAAAAATAACAGTCTTAAGGGGATGAAGGGACAACAATTGGAGTTTGGGTCTACCAGATGACTAGAAATTAAAAATAACATTTCTATAATTACTTTCTATTTTTTAAAAATAATTAAGAAACTGTTATACCATCTGTGTCAGTTATCAAAATCCATTCTTCCTTGCTCTGTATTATGGTACTGGAGCTGGACCTTGCAAATATTTTTTCTTTGCCAACTGGCACAAGGTTAGACCTTGTCAGTAAAGTGGACTGAAAGTATGTTGCAAGAAGAAGGGGTTTCGTTGTTATGTTTTTTGTTTTGCTTCTACAAGATGTAGCCAGTAGTAAGCTCAACTACTCTAGGTGACTCAATGACATATATACACTCTGGTAGAAATGAACCTAGGTTAGGTATATACCCTAGTACTAAGGAAAAAATAAACATAGAACCATATTGGCAAAGACTAAAACTAAACTTCCATAAAACCAGGGTGCAAAGACAAATATTATTAAAGGAAGAACACAAAATCTAAAGTTTCTATAATGCATCATCCACAATATATTATATCATTAATCAAAAGTTACTAGACAGACAAACAAAAAAACCCAACAATTAAATGTTACCATAATCAAGAGACAAAAAGTCAACAGAAGTAGAATCAGAGATGACCCAGATGTTGCAATTTACTGATGAGAACTTCAAAACACTATTATAAATATTTCAAATAATATAGAAGAACATTGAATGGGTAAACAAAAAGTAGACTCAAAGATGACCTAGATGTTGCAATTTATTGGTGAGAACTTCAAAACAGCTATTATATACACTTCAAATAATATAGAACATTGAATGGGTAAACAACTGCAGGACATTATTAGAGATATACGAACAAGCAAAACAAGATTAGAAATTTTAAAACAATAATTTACAGTATCAGCAGTAAGTTTATTCAATAAAATTTAGGGCAGATTGGACACTGCAAAAGAGTAAACTTGAATATTGACTAATGCAACTATATTGTATAAATTAATTATACTCTATAGGTAAATTTTATTTATACATGTTTACTCATAAAAATGTACATATAAATATATAAATTGTATAAAATTATATAAATTCCAGCACACAGAGATAATATATTCACAAACAATAATTTGTAGCTTTGTGGCCTTTGTAACTATAACAAGTGGTCAAATGTATATGAAGCTGGAATTTCAGAAAGATAGGAAATAGAAAACAGAGAAAAATTTTTCAAACTGGGAAAATATGACAAATAGATTCAACAAGCTGAGTGAAACTCAAATAGAATGAATACAAAGAGAGAATATAAGAATGTCATATTAAAATAGCTGAAGATCAAAACTATAGCAAAACACTTGGAAGCAGCAAGTGGTAAAAAGAACATATCACCTATGGGGAACAGTACAAAGAATTACGTTTGACTTGTCATACAAAAAATGGAAGCCAGAAAAAAATGAATTATATCTTTAAAATGCTAAAATAAAAAAGAAAACTGTCTACCTCAAACTTTGGTGAAATTATCTTTCAAAAATGAAGGCCATGTGAACATTTTTAGATAAATGAAACTTGAGAATTACAAATGTATTTCAAAAAATGTTACAGAAAGTTAACATGAAAAGAAAAATGTCAGAAAAGAAGACTGGATCTAGAGGAAGAATTAAATAGTATTTGAAATGGTAAATATTTAGATGAATGTAAAAATCATCATGTGATTTTAGTCTCTTTAAATGTAATTGACTAAAGCAAAAATAACAAAGTATTATGGAGATTATAACATATGTAGAAGTAAAATGTATGAAAATAAGATCCAAAAGATGGCAGGGAAAATAGAAATATAATGTTATATGGCTCTTACACAATATATCTCAAAAGGTATAGTGTTTCCTACAGGTAGGATAAAAGTTCTATCTATCCATCGTGAAAGCACTAGAAACTTCCCTGAAAACAAAAAAAAGGTATATTACTAGTAAGTGAACAGTGGAGTTAAAATTAAGTCCTCAATTTATCCAAAAGGAGGTAGAAAACAAATAATAAAGATAATGAAGATCAGATGGGATGGATGGAAAATAAATATCGAGAACAAATTGAAATATAATCATATCAATAATTACATTATTTGTAAAGAAATCTATAAATCCAATTAAGATGCAGAAATTGTTAGATTGGATACAAAAATGCAAAATCCAACAGCTGCCTACAAGAAACTGACTTTATTTATAAAGTCACAGTTTGAATGAAAGTAAAGGATAGAAAAGGATACATAAAATGAACCTGGAGTGCTTACATTAATACTGGAGAAAGAAAATTTCAGAACAAAGAACATTAGCAGAGATTAAAAGGTAAGTTTCATTATGATAAGTCAATTCATCAAGAAAATGTAATAACACTATGTATCAATAACAAGAATTTTTTGAAATATTTTACAAATTATGAGAAGTACATGTAACACTAAAAATACAAAGAAAAATTGAGAGAAATTAAACTAAAGTTAGCTTCCTAGTTTTATGGAATGGAAGACTCAATATTATTGGCATGTCAACTATCTGAAAATTATATATCGATTCAAAGCAATCCTATTCAAAATGCAAGCAGAACTTTTTGTAGAAATCAACAAGCAAATGCTAAAGTTAATATGAAAATGTAAAAAATCTTGACTTTGCAAATAACTTTTTTGAAGAAGAATGAAGTTGAAGAACTTAGGCTGCATAATTTGAGGATTAATTCTAAAGTGATTAGCATCTACACTGTGTGGCATTGGTTTAAGGGTAGTACAGATAAATGGAATAGGATAGACCCATACATATGTGGTTAATTGATTTTTGACAAATATGCCAATTAAATTTAATAAGGATAGTATTTTCTGAAAAGCATTATGCTAAATGAAAGACCTTAGACACAAAATAACTTTTTGAGTTTGTGGTGTCAAAGTCAAAATATAAAGATTCATCTCTAAATTAAAAAATTACAATCCAACTAGTCTGGTCAAATATATACATATAGTCATGTAACAGCCACCACAATCATAAAATAGAAAATTTCCATTGTGAAAGTCCATCATACGACTTGGGTCATTCTTGTCATATCCAACTAAAGCAGAGTCAAGAGGCCAGGAGGAAAAAGCACTCAAGGTACACAACATCACTCCAAGAATGTGATTCTCTCTGCAAGCCCAGCTTCTGAAATTCCTTGTAATAATCTGAAACCAGTTTTATATAATAGCTATGAAAACAAGCTGCTGAGACTTTAAGACTAGCTTTATTCATTGCCATGACTAACCATTCAGAGCTTGCCTCCTCTTCAAAACTTTACTAGTGTCGACATACTTTCCTCTAAAACAGCGTGTAACATTTCTTTATAATAAAACTTGCCACCTTCTCTTTATTCTGGGGCACATCAAATTGTACACTCATATTGTGGATTGTTAAAAGTAATTTACACCTCATTCTGTATTCCAGCCTCAGCGAAAGAGGGAAACTCTGTCTCAAAAAAAAAAAAATTTATAACTTATTAAAATTGTAATCATATAATGTAATTTGTCACATTGACAGAATAAGGAAGAAAAATCTATGGCTGTTGCAGTAGATGCAAAAAGAAAAAAAAACCATCAGATTTGATAAAATTTACTACCCATTGATAGTAAAAATCCCCAGCAATCTAGGAATAGAGCAGAATGTCCTCATTCTGATAAAAAGGCATCTACAATAACCTATAGTTGATTTCAGTTTTAATAGTGAAGTTTTGAATGCATTTTTCTTACAATCAGAAAAAAGGCAAAGATGATTTTGGATTGTATTTTTAAAATTATACTTCAAGTTCTAGGGTGCATGTGCACAACGTGCAGGTTTGTTACATATGTATACATGTGCCATGTTGGTGTGCTGCACCCAATAACTCGTCATTTACATTAGGCATATCTCCTAATGCTATCCCTACCCCATCCCCTCACCCCACGACAGGCCCCCATGTGTGATGTTCCCCACCCTGTGTCCACGTGTTCTCACTGTTCAATTCCCACCTATGAGTGAGAACATGTGGTGTTTGGTTTTCTGTCCTTGTGACTGTTTGCTCAGAACGATGATTTCCAGCTTCATCCATGTCCCTACAAAGTCAAGGACATGAACTCATCTTATTTTATGACTGCATAGTATTCCGTGGTGTATATGTGCCACATTTTCTTAATCCAGTCTATCACTGATGGATGGGCATTTGGGTTGGTTCCAAGACTTTGCTATTGTGAATATTGCTGCAATAAACATACGTGTGCATGTGTCTTTATAGCAGCAAGATTTATAATCCTTTGGGTATATACCCAGTAATGGGATGGCTGGGTCAAATGGTATTTCTAGATCTAGATCCTTGAGGAATCGCCACAATGTCTTCCACAATGGTTAAACTAGTTTACAGTCCCACCAAGAGTGTAAAAGTGTTCCTATTTCGCCACATCTCCTCCAGCACTTGTGGTTTCCTGACTTTTTAGTTATCACCATTCTAACTGGTGTGAGATAGTATCTCATTGTAGTTTTGATTTGCATTTCTCTAATGGCCAGTGATGATGAGCATTTTTTCATGTGTCTGTTGGCTGCATAATGTCTTCTTTTGAGAAGTGTCTGTTCATATTCTTCACTCACTTTTTGATGGGGTTGTTTGATTTTTTTCTCGTAAATTTGTTTAAGTTCTTAGTAGATTCTGGATAATAGCCTTTTGTCAGATGAGTAGATTGCAAAAATTTTCTCCCATTCTGTAGGTTGCCTGTTCACTTTGATGGTAGTTTCTTTTCCTGTGCAGAAGCTCTTTAGTTTAAGTAGATCCCATTTGTCAATTTTGGCTTTTGTTGCCATTGCTTTTGGTGTTTTAGACATGAAGTCCTTGCCCATGCCTATGTCATGAATGGTATTGCCTAGGTTTTCTTCTAAGGTTTTTATGGTTTTAGGTCTAACATTTAAGTCTTTAATCCATCCTGAATTAATTTTTGCATAAGGTGTACAGTTTCAGCTTTCTACATATGGCTAGTCAGTTTTCCCAATACCGTTTATTAAATAGGGAATCCTTTCCCCATCTCTTGTTTTTTCCAGGTTTGTCAAAGATCAGATGATTGTAGGTGTGTGATATTTTTTCTGAGGGCTCTGTTCTGTTCCATTGGTTTATATCTCTGTTTTGGTACCAGTACCATGCTGTTTTGGTTACTGCAGCCTTGTAGTATAGTTTGAAGTCAGGTAGCGTGATGCCTCCAGCTTTGTTCTTTTGGCTTAAGATTGTCTTGGCAATGTGGGCTCTTTTTTGGTTCCATATGAACTTTAAAGTTTTTTCCAATTCTGTGAAGAAAGTCATTGGTAGCTTAATGGGGATGGCATTGAATCTATAAATTACTTTGGGCAGTATGGCCATTTTCATGATATTGATTCTTCCTATCCATGAGCATGGAATGTTCTTCCATTTGTTTGTGTCCTCTTTTATCTCCTTGAGCAGAGGTTTGTAGTTCTCCTTGAAGAGGTCCTTCACATCCCTTGTAAGTTGGATTCCTAGGTGTTTTATTCTCTTTGAAGCAATTGTGTAAGGGAGTTCACTTATGATTTGGCTCTCTGTTTGTCTGTTATTGGTGTAGAGGATTACTTTTGATTTTTGCACATTGATTTTGTATCCTGAGACTTTGCTAAATTTGCTTATCAGCTTAAGGAGATTTTTGGATGAGACAATGGAGTTTTCTAAATATACAATCATGTCATCTGCAAACAGGGACAATTTGACTTCCTCTTTTCCTAATTGAATACCCTTTATTTCTTTCTCCTGCCTGATTGCCCTGGCCAGAACTTCCAACACTGTGTTGAATAGGAGTGGTGAGAGAGGGCATCCCTGTCTTGTGCCACTTTTCAAAGGGAACACTTCCAGTTTTTGCTAATTCAGTATGACATTGGTTGTGGGTTTGTCATAAATAACTCTTACTACTTTGAGAAACATCCCATCAATACCTAATTTATTGAGAGTTTTTAGAATGAAGGGCTGTTGAAGTTTGTTGAAGACCTTTTCAGCATCTATTGAGATAATCATGTGGTTTTTGTCTTTGGTTCTGTTTATATGATGGATTACATTTATTGATTTGCATACATTCAACCAGCCTTGCATCCCAAGGATGAAGCCCACTTGATCATGGTTGAAAAAGCTTTTTGATGTGCTGCTAGATTCGGTTTGCCAGTATTTTTTTGAGGATTTTTGCATTGATATTCATCAGTGATATTGGTCTAAAATTCTCTCTTTTTGTTGTGTCTCTGCCAGGCTTTGGTATCAGGATGACGCTGGCCTAATAAAATGAGTTAGAGAAGATTCCTTCTTTTTCTATTGATTGGGATAGTTTCAGAAGGAATGGTACCAGGTCTTCTTTGTACCTCTGGTAGAATTCAGCCGTGAATCTTCTGGTCTTGGACTTTTTATGGTTGGTAGGCTATTAATTATTGCCTCAATTTCAGAACCCGTTATTGGTCTATTCAGGTATTCAACTTCTTCCTGGTTTAGTCCTGGGAGGGTGTATGTGTCCAGGGATTTATCCATTTCTTCTAGATTTTCTAGTTTATTTGCGTAGAAGTGTTTATAATATTCTCTGATGGTAGTTTGCATTTCTGTGAAATTGGAGGTCATATCCCTTTTATCATTTTTTATTGCGCCTCTTTGATTCTTCTTTCTTTTCTTCTTTATTAGTCTTGCTAGCGGTCTATCAATTTTGTTGATGTTTTCAAAAAACCAGCTCCTAGATTCGTTGATTTTTTGAAGGGTTTTTTTTATATCTCTATCTCCTTCAGTTTTGCTCTGATCTTAGTTATTTCTTGCCTTCTGCTGGCTTTTGAATATGTTTGCTTTTGCTTCTCTAGTTCTTTTAATTGTGATGTTAGGGTGTCAATTTTAGATCTTTCCTGCTTTCTCTTGTGGGCATTTAGTGCTATAAATTTCCCTCGACACACTGCTTTAAATGTGTCCCAGAGACTCTGTGATGTTGTGTCTTTGTTCTCATTGGTTTCAAAGAACATCTTTATTTCTGCCTTCATTTCGTTATGTACCCAGTAGTCATTCAGGAGCAGGTGTTCAGTTACCATGTAGTTGAGTGGTTTTGAGTGAGTTTCTTAATCCTGAGTTCTAATTTGATTGCACTGTGTTCTGAGAAACAGTTTGTTTTAATTTCTGTTCTTTTACATTTGCTGAGGGGTGCTTCACTTCCAATTATGTGGTCAATTTCAGAATAAGTGTGATGTGGTGCTGAGAAGAATGTATATTCTGTTGATTTGGGGTGGAGAGTTTAGTAAATGTCTATTAAGTCTTCTTGTTGCAGAGCTGAGTTCAAATTCCTGGATATCCTTGTTAACTTTCTGTCTTGTTGATCTGTCTAATGTAGACAGTGGGGTGTTAAAGTCTCCCATTATTATTGTATGGGAGTCTAAGTCTCTTTGTAGGTCTCTAAGGACTTGCTTTATAAATCTGGGTGCTCCTGTATTGGGTGTATACATACATATATACATATATATATATATATATATATGCTCTTGTTAAATTGATCCCTTTACCATTATGTAATGACCTTCTTTGTCTTTTCCGATCATTGTTGGTTTAAATTCTGTTTTATCATTGACTAGGATTGCAACCCCTGCTTTTTTTGTTTTCCATTTGCTTGGTAGATCTTCCTCCATCCCTTTATTTTGAGCCTATGTGTGTCTCTGCATGTGTGATGGGTCTCCTGAATACAGCACACTGATGGGTCTTACTCTTTATCCAATTTGCCAGTCTGTGTCTTTTAATTGGAGCATTTATCCCATTTACATTTAAGGTTAATATTGTTATGTGTGAATCTGATACTGTTATTATGATGTTAGCTGGTTATTTTGCTCATTAGTTGATGCAGTTTCTTCCTAGTATAGATGGTCTTTACAATTCAGCATGTTTTTGCAGTGGCTGGTACCGGTTGTTCCTTTCCATGTTTAGTGCTTCCTTCAGGAACTCTTGTAAGGCAGGCCTGGTGATGACAAGATCTCTAAGCATTTGCTTGTCTGTAAAGGATTTTATTTTTACTTCACTTATGAAGCTTAATTTGGCTGGATATGAAATTCTGGGTTGAAAATTCTTTTCTTTAAGAATGTTGAATATTGGCCCCCACACTCTTCTGTCTTGTAGAGTTTCTGCTGAGAGATCCGCTGTTAGTCTGATGGGCTTCCCTTTGTGTGTAACCCAACCTTTCTCTCTGGCTGCCCTTAATATTTTTTCCTTCATTTCAACTTTGGTGAATCTGACAATTATGTGTCTTGGAGTTGCTCTTCTCAAGGAGTGTTTTTGTGGCATTCTCTGTATTTCCTTAATTTGAATGTTGGCCTGCCTTGCTAGGTTGGGGAAGTTCCCCTGGATAATATCCCTAAGAGTGTTTTCCAACTTGGTTCCATTCTCCCCGTCAGTTTCAGGTACACCAATCAGACATAGATTTGGTCTTTCACATAGTCCCATATTTCTTGGAGACTTTGTTTCCTTTTATTCTTTTTTCTCTAAACTTCTCTTCTCACTTCATTGAATTCATTTGATCTTCAATCACTGATACCCTTTCTTCCAGGTGATCGAATTGGCTACTGAAGCTTGTGCATGCATCACGTAGTTCTTGTGCCATGGTTTTCAGCTCCATCAGGTCATTTAAGGTCTTCTCTACACTGTTTATTCTAGTTAGCCATTCATCTAATGTTTTTTCAAGGTTTTTAGCTTCTTTGTGATGGGTTTGAACATCCTCCTTTAGCTCGGAGAAGTTTGTTATTACCAATTGTCTGAAGTCTTCTTTTCTCAACTCGTCAAAGTCATTCTCTGTCCAGCTTTGTTCTGTTGCTGGCAAGGAGCTGCCTTCCTTTGGAGGAGAAGAGGCGCTCTGATTTTTAGAATTTTCAGCTTTTCTGCTCTGGTTTCTCCCCATCTTTGTGGTTTTATCTACCTTTGGTCTTTAATGATGGTGATGTACAGATGGGGTTTTGGTATGTATGTCCTTTCTGTTTGTTAGTTTTCCTTCTAGCAGTCAGTACCCTCAGCTGCTGGTCTGTTGGAGTTTGCTGGAGGTTCCCTCCAGACCATGTTTGCTTGGGTACCACCAGCAGAGGTTGCAGAACAGCAAATATTGCAGAATGGCAAATGTTGCTGTCTGATCGTTCCTCTGGAAGCTTCGTCTCAGAGGGGTACCTGGCCGTATGAGGTGTCAGTTGGCCCTACCAGGAGATGCCTCCCAGTTAGGCTACTCGGGGTTCAGCGCCCCACTTGAGGAGGCAGTCTGTCCATTCTCAGATCTCAAACTCTGTACTGGGAGAACCACTACTCTCTTCAAAGCTGTCAGGCAGGGCCGTTTAAGTCTGCAGAACTTTCTGCTTCCTTTTGTTGAGCTATGCCCTGCCCCCAACATTGCTCTTGAGGTCTTATCAGTCAAAATAAAGAAATGAAAAGCATAAAGATTGAATTTAGCACCTTCCTATGACATAAAATCAATTTATAAAAGATAATTAAATTTGTGTATACATTGCATAGTGCTACATAATACTACAGTGCATTGTTGAGACAAATTTAAAAATCACTAAATAAATGGAGAAATATGCAGAGTACTCAGTTGGAAGTCTCAAGATGTAAATTCACTTCACATTTAGCTACAGATACAATGAAAATCCTATCACATTCCCAGAAAATAAGATTTTCTTTAAAAAATAAGCTGATACTTCATTGTATAGGAAAACAAAGGGACCCAAGAAAAAAGAAAATAATATTGAAAAAGAATAGAGAGGATATATATTATCTAAGTCCAAGACTTGCTTTAAGCTTACCAATGATCTGGACAGTGTGGTATTAGCACTAGCACAGACAAATAGTTCAAGGTACATAAACATTTCTACAATATATGATGAAGTATTTTTTTAAAATGTGCCAATACCATACCATGGGAAAGGAAACCTTTTGAACAAATGTTTCTGAAACAAGTACATAACTATGGGGGAAAAGAAGCATGTTGACTGTTTTGAATAACATTTTCCAAAATTAAGACAGATTATAGAACTAATTATATAAGCAAAAACAATAGGTTCTAGACCTTATATTAGTACAATATTTCTTAGAAAAATAAAAAGGGCAATTAATGAAAAATTTTCAATTTTCTTTATAAAAAGTCATCTTTGCCAGAAAAGCAAGCCAAATAATGGGGAAACATTCACAATATGTATAACTAATAAAGGACTGTAATGAATGATATATGAAGAATATCTACAAGTCAATAATAAAAACAAAATCAACAAAATGATGGGGAAAAAAAGGCTTGAGCAGATTATTACAAAAGAAAATATAAAAAATGGCCAATAAGCCATGAAACGTTGCTTAACATTATTTGTCATCAGGGCACTATGTGTTAAATAAACTACAATGAGATATTCCAGTTCACATTGTTCTAGATTGTTGAAATTTAAAGACTGACAATAATAAATGTTTGTGAGAGTATGGAGCAACTGGAATGCTCTTTTATTTCTGGGGTCTGTAAAATTGCACAAGTACTTTAGAAAACTGTGTAGTAATTCTTAAATAGTTAAAACATCTATCCTATGACTCAACAATTTTACTGCTAGTTATTTGTCTGGTGGAATGATATCTCACGTCCTGAAAAGAATGTGGCCGAAAATGTTTACAACAGTTTTATTTATAATAGCCTTAAACTTGACACAAACCAAATATCTCTCTAAGAATGCATAAATAAACAACTTAAATCATATAAAAAATACTCCTCTGCAATGAAAAAGAAGTCTGATTCTAGAATGGACACTGTATAGGAGAAAAGGATAGCTTATAGAGCATTACCAGGTCTATTGAAAAAATGAGAATATGGTGTAGTTTATTAAAAAACCTTGCTGAAAACAAAATTACCTAAGTTGAAAATGTAATGAGATTTTCTAAGAGAAAACCTATTTTTAAGCAGCATGCTGAATATATATCGATAAAGTGTCATAATGCATGTAACTCTTCAAATGTTTCAAAAAAGTTCTATTTATTATATAAAAATATATATGTGGAGATATTTACATATATGTATAACTATGTATGTGTGTATATGTATGTGTGTGTATATATACATGTATAAAACAAGAGAGAGAGCACATGCAAATTGTAAAACAGATATATACATCTGGCTAATAGGCATAAAGTTGTTTGTGGTATTACTCTAATTCTTGTTACTTTTCTGTAAATTTAAAATTACTTGCAAATAAAAAGATTAATTTTTTAAAAAAAGAAACAAGAGTAAGTCTTATTTCCATTAAGAAACAAGAATGAGTTTCAAAATATTATTCTGGGTGAAATAAGTCAGACACCAAGACGTACTCACTATAATATCCCTTTTAGATGGTGTCCTAGAACAAATAAAGCTAAATCTATAATGTTAGAAATCAGACTATGGTTGCCTGAGCAAGATGAGTTTGGTTCTTGACTGGAAAAGAAACAAAAGAACATTCAGAGATAATAGGAATTCTCTGTGCCTTGATTTTATTGTAAGTTACATGAGTTATACATCTGTTAAAACTCATGGAGCCGTATTAAGATCTGTGCATTTTACATTAAGTAAAATACACATCAATTAAATTATATAATCATAAAAACTGTATTTGCAAATTATCATCCCAGCAGACAGACAACATACTTAAGCAAAAATCAAGTTGCTTCTTTGGCTGACACTGGAGTCTGGATTAAAAATGTGTTTTTGTTGTTGTTGTTGTTGTTGCTGTTGTTGTTGTTGTTGTTTTCAGGGAGAGTCTCACTGTGTTGCCCAGGCTGGAGTGCAGCGACATGATCTTGGCTCACTGCAACCTCCACCTCCTGGGTTCAAGCAACTCTCCTGCCTCAGCCTCTTGAGTAGCTGGTGTTACAGGCGTGCACCACCATGCCCCACTAATTTTTTTCTATTTTTAGTAGAGATGGGGGTTTCACCTTGTTGGTCAGGCTGGTCTCCAACTCCTGACCTCAAATGATCCATCCTCCTTGGCCTCCCAAAGTGCTGGGATTCCAGGTGTGAGTCACCACACCCAGCCAAAAATTCATTTTCTGTACCTAATATGAACATCACTAACCAACATAGCCCATGACTACTTCTTTTATTGTAAACTTTATCCATCAGGAGATAGTATGTGAGTGTATAATCCACAAAAATACAATTAGGATTCCAAGGTTGTACTAATATATTAACAATTGGCATTATGGGAAAAAAAGAGTTACAATATCTAGTGTTTGGAAATTTTCATGTAAATACTTCCATCATGACCAATTTTCAGCTACCATTGTGGTTTCACTAAAGAAACAGAGTTAGGAAGAGACAGTCGATATGTGCTGTGGCATTGGTTTTACCACACCATTAGAATTAATTGTATACATACAGTTTCTACATCCTTCAAAATGCTTTTCACGACACTATGGCAAGTTCTGAAACAATAAATAAAGGGTGCATACCGACTGCCTTCTATTTGGCAGTTTGGACACCACTGATTATTAGTGATCATATATCTGATTTTGAGTTATTTTTTAGTGACTTTTCTTTTTAAGCTAAATTTCAGCTTCTTTATCTCTGTAAATCTTACAGCAGAAAACTGAGTGAGGGTCATTTAGGTCCATGGCTTGCTGAATAAGCATTGGATACTGCTGATGGTGATTATTTTTTACCTGGTGGCATTAGAGGATGTTTGCAGACATTGACGTTGTCGGAATACTTATCCTTTCCTGCAGGTATTGCCCTGAAATGTCTTGATTTTGTGTCATCCCTGATTAAGAAAG
This sequence comes from Chlorocebus sabaeus, assembly GCF_047675955.1. Taxonomy (NCBI): domain Eukaryota; kingdom Metazoa; phylum Chordata; class Mammalia; order Primates; family Cercopithecidae; genus Chlorocebus; species Chlorocebus sabaeus. The sequence continues at coordinate 8,135,380 of NC_132910.1, forward strand.
GCCTATCCTCATCTCTTCAGCATGTGAGGCAGTTCTTTCAGTGGATTTCAAACTCAGGGCTAATTTAAAAAATGGACGGAAAGGATATATTCTTTCTGGATCTATTCTCTGCTTCCTTTCCCCTGGTTTGTCTTGTTTTAATTGAAGGAACATAGGCACTGATCTCAAGTCACTGGGGATGTTCAGAGTTTTTTAGAAAATTGTATTTAATGGATGTTGATAGGCAAACTTTAATGGCATCTATGATTGTGAATAAGAATTCTGCCAATCTGTCATTTGATTGGCAACTTTATCTTATATTTCTTTCCTCACTATAGATTTTGTTCTTTTAAAACCCAGACAATTAAGAACGGCTCATTAAAGTCCTGTTAACGTTCCTCGTGTGCATATTTTGAGGCAGTATTTTTCTCCTCTGCTATTGAAACTGGTCATTATATCTGCACTGTGCTACAATAATGTAAAAAAAATAAAAGAGTCAGCTATTTCATGCCGCCTACAAATATTATTTCTTATCCATTTTTTAACAAGGAACGTAATTCAATTGAATTTTGATTGTTGAATTTTTGTTATTTTAAAGTTATATGATTGTGACTCAGATGACATTAAAATACATGGCAAAGTGTAATTCATTGAATTTATCCCAAGGAAAAATTATGGATGTATATAAAAATCTAATTTTGTAAAAGTTCATCTCAGTATTATTTATACTTGTGAACATTTCAACATAATCTAAAGGAAAAACTTAATGGTAAGCCACATGACATCATTCACATTGTATAAAATAAACTATAGGCATAAAAAGAAGCATACAGAAGAATAAATATATGCAAATATTATTGATATGTTAATAAGTAAAAAATCAGGTTACAAATAATTTCAGCCATTGTGATTTAATATTTATTCAAAATGCATGCAAAAAGCATTATCAGTAATATTCCATGGGTGGTAAGATTATAATAGTTTTGCTTTTTCTTAGAAACTTTTGATGAAATAATTTGTAGGATATAATAGAAACTAGAACCAAATAAAATTATTTAAACTTTTTTTTTTGCTTTTTTATCAGTGAAAAAATAAGTAGAACTGTTGTATCCTTAAATGGTCAGTTTTTCTCTGCCATTACTGCTACTCTTATCAGATTTTCTTCCTTCTGTTATAAAGGAAGAATTGAAATATATGCAAGTTACTTCGTATAAGTACGAATTTATTAAGCTCTAGGTTCATCAGAAGACCAGGAAAACGTAGACCATCAGGACACAGACAAAGCAGAAACTGCGGGACTATAGAAAATTCAAGATCTCATGGAGGAAAAGCAGTATCTGTAATAAGAAACAGACTCCAATAAGAAACAGACTCCAACGCAGCACTCTAGATTTCTTCAAAAGGAATTACATTTCCTCAGTCCTCCCACTCTCCCTTCATTTCTCCCTACCTCCCTCTTTTCATCCTCTACTCCTTTTATCTTTTCATCATTCCTTTCTTCAGCATTTTACTTAGTTACTACTATGTTCTAAGCACTGGGAATACAGGCAAGGTCTTTACCTACATTTCCTAGGAGGTGAAAGGCTGAAAACCTTCACTGGTAAACATATAAGAGAACTGCAGCTAGCGACAAGTACTAAAAAGAGAATACAACTAGGTTATGTATAAGTGAGCGGTAGAGGGTTTAGGGGGGTAGTGGTGGTATCTGAGAGTGGTACCACTTAGAATGGGCGGTTTGGGAAGTCCTCTGAGAAGGGCTGACATTTGATCAGAGTTCTGAATACAGAGAAGATTTGGAGACAAAATGTTTAAAATACAGATGCTAACTGAGCAGGAAGAGAGAATGGTACAAGATGGGCTGGAGCAGGAGGAACTGGGTAGCTCATACAGGACCTTAGATTGTATTCTCAGTAAAATGTGAAGATCTTAGAGGATTTCAAGCAAGGGTGCCAAGTGAAAGGATGCTTAATTTAAAAGTCTACACTGGCTATTGTAGGAGACTAAGTGGATCCTAGTGAGCTAGCCTGACAAGGCAACAATTAGGATGCTATTGCGGTACTCCAAATGGAGCGGGCATATACCTTTTATCGAGTGTCAAATCATTAACTCTGTTATTCTCCTTTTTTCGGTATTTCCTTTGCTTCTGACTCAGTATTTATTCTCCTTCCTTTACTCAACTTTTCTGTAGCTCATAACTTCTGTGTGCTCATGAATTTGGCTTTCTGTAATTCTTCATTCTCAGATTTGATTTCTGCATCTAAGCCCAGATTATACCTTCTTGATCATGTGTATGTATCTGTTCAGCTTTAGCTCCATCTATTAATTACTCAATTATAGCTCCATCTATTAATTACTCAATTGTTTCCAGGCAGACATTCCAGAGAAAATCAGCTTAATTAAGCTTACCTTGTTTCAGCAGGCAACATCATGTGTTACTGGACAACAATCTATAGATTATTGTTGAACTTGAATTAAGTGCCTGTTTCTGGTTTGGCCAACAGAGAGCTAAGTCACGTTGCACAAGTCCCAGCCTTCTAAAGCTACCTCCTTGTGAGGAGCTGTGAGTAAAATGGTTTCACTTAACTGGAACCATGAGAGTACCAGATATCAGAATTGGCATGCTGGTACAGCTATGTGCCATTTTTCTTATGGTTGGTTATTTCTACTAAAATATATAAAAAGAACTGTGAGAAAAAAGCAAAATACTACCAGAGAACAAAGGTCCAAAAACTCATAGTTAGGTGCTTATATCTTGTGTGTGCATATGCGTGTGTGTGTGTATGTATTTTTCTGGTTAGTAGCTACAACTATGTGGGAGAAAGGCATGACTTCTTGTTTCGTTTTGTTTTGTTTTTTTTAATGGGCTTATATTGGACCAAAATATCTTGTTTTGAAAATCTGAAATTGTGGATATAGAGCAAAAATAGTATTCCATTTAGAAAAGTCTATAAATGCCTTCTTAATTTACTGAAGGACAAGCCACTGTATACCTGAGTTGATAAAAATAATATTCTAGCTATTTGGGCCCATGATGATTGAGAAGTAAATTTGGTAAGTTTGGAAATTCAACTACAATGCCTAGAAATGTCAAAAGTCTTGAAAAGATCTTTGAAACTTGTATTACACCTACTGTTTTTTTGTGTGGGTTTTTTTTTTTTTTTTTTTTTTTTTTTAAAAAAAAAAAAACAAGATTGGCCAACGAGAGTGAAATGTGAAATACTAGCATCTCAACCTTTGCTTTAGGTAAGTCTCCATATCATTTCAGTGTCTTATTCTCTGAAATAATAAATGAATGACTTTTAGTCAATTGAGTTTTTCCATATCATTGGAGTTCCTTATTTTAAGACTGTGTCTCTGAGTACATGTAGCAACAGTTAAATAGTTCTTATCTAATAAACATAAATAAATAAAAATAAAAGTAGCCAAAAATGATGGGAAGATTATTTCTGAAAGTATTTGTAATTCATTTATTGTGATATTTGATAACAAATTTTGCAATCTATTTCAAAAAGCAATATCGTTAAGAAGATTGTATCTTATTTTGAGCACAAACATAATGGAAGAATCTCCTGCAAATGGAAGAAAGGATAGCTCTAACTCATTTATTATTTTCTATTTCATAGCCAAGATTTGAGCTCTGCAATGCATTCTTTAAACAACTACATTTTTGCTTAAAAAAAAAGCATTGTGTCATTCTATTTTAATGACACATTTTGTGTCTGGCAGTAATGCTGCTCTTGGTACTGCCAAAGCTATGAGTCCCTTTTCAAGGATATTCCTTAGGATTATGTTCAATGTTATACATGATTGTGTGAGAATTGGGACACAGAGAATTGTTGGCAAACTTTAAAATTTTCACACAGATAAAAAGGAAAAGAATTTATAAATGTTTTCTTTGTTCCGTGGGGCCAATTGGAATAATTCATAAAAATAATTGATTGAAATCTGAAGAGACTAAATTGATCTACATAACATATGACTGAATGTGGAAGGGAGCAGTGAGAGAGCATGTTACAACAAAAGCAAATGCTGACTCATTAAAGGCAGGTTTGAGAAGAAATAGTTTTGGAAGTAAAATATGGGGTCAGAGAGAGGGGATATTTGGAGGACAGAATGTAGCAAAGAAAAATTCTAGAGCATTTACTATGTGTCATGCAATGTACCTCCCTTTGTCTTCAGAAACTTGAGTAAAAATACATTTCAGTGCATTTGGAATGTGAAACTTTTATTAGTTGAATGTGATGGTATGTGGAAATGTGCTGCAAGGCAGAAGCAGCAAGGCCCGGGTACTGAGGTTCCTCAGGAGAAAACACTTGTCTGGAAGGCACCTTCGTTTTCCAAGTGAGCCAGATAAGGTTAAGTAATTTGCCTGAAGCCACACAGCTAATAGGGAAAATCCAGCACTAGTTCCAAGGTTCTTGCTCCTGCTTCAAAATCTACATATAATCTCAGTTAATGCTACACAGTTGCATGGTGTTAATATACTCAGTTTATTATTGAATGTCATTAAATTGAAGTTAGGTAAGATAAAACAATGGATTGAATGTTAATATAAGAGGAAATAATGAATAATAGTAATAGATCTGTTACCAGTTGCTTTGAACAAAGATTAACAATGGCAAGTCTCAGACTTCACTACTATACAATTGATTCATGTAACCAAAAACTACTTGCACCACGAAAGCTGTTGAATTAAAAATATAAATTAGAAAAATAAACAAAAAACAAAACCCAAAAAAACAAAAAACAATGATGCTAGGTGTAGTGGCTCACACCTGTGATGCCAGCACTTTATGAGGCTAAGGTGGGAGGAGCCCTTGAGTCCAGGAGTTTGAGACCAGCCTGGGCAATATAGGAAGACCTCGTCTGTACAAAAAATAAAAATAAATTAGGTGGGTGTGGTGCTGCATACCAGTGGTCCCAGCTACTCAGGAGGCTGAGGTTGGAGGATCACCTAAACCCAGGAGGTTGAGGCTGCAGTGAGCCATGGTCACACCACTGCACCCCAGCCTGGGTGGAAGAGTGAGAACCTCATTTCAAAAAAAAAAAAAAAAAAAAAGACAACAACAACAAAATGATAAAAGTATAATAGGTTACCATATACACTGACTCAATCATCTTTTAAAATTTTACCGTGCTAGAGAATTTTGCCATTGGTTTAATTGATATCCCTGTTAGTGCTTGGTTCAATTACTTATTGATATCTTTGAATACTTTATTATCAATCAATCATCAAAATGTATTAAGAATCAGTAATTTATATAGCAACAAAAATGAACAATAAATTTTGTTTATATTTATATATACATTTATATAAAATTAACATCTGAGAACTTTCCTGGCACTGTTCTATGAGTTCTACATATATTAGCAAATAAATCCTCATAATAAATTTATGACATAGATACATTTATCCTATTTAAAAATATTTAAATAGGATATTTAGGCAAAATAACTGGTTCATTGTTGCTAAAACATGTAACATGAAATTTACACTTAAATTTTTAAGTGTGCATTTAACTACACATACATTACTGTACAGCAGATCTCTAGAGCTTTTCCATCTAGCATGACTGAAACTCTTTACTGATGAAACAACAACTTCCCATTGCCACCCCTTTCACCATTGTGGTAACCACCATTCTACTTTCCGTTTTGATGTTATACTTCGATAATATACTTCATATGAATGGAATCATGCAGGATTTACTTTGTGATTGGCTTATTTTACTTAGCACAATGTCCTCTAGGTTCATTCATGTTTTTGCAGATGGCAGGATTTTCTTTTTGAAAAAGGCTGAAAAATATTCCATATATATATATACACACATATATATTCTATATTCCATCCCATTATCTATTATATATGTAGAATATTATATATAATATATTCTATCCCATTATATATTCCATATATGGAATATTATATATAATATATATTCCATATTCCATTCCTTTATATATTTCATTATTTATTCCATATATATGTATTTACACACACCACTTTCTTCATTTTTGATAGACACTTGATTGTTTTCACCTCTTGACTATTGTGAATAATGCTACAATGAATATGAGAATGTAAATATCTTTGAGATTCTGATTTCAATTCTTTTGGATAAATACTCAGGAGTGAGATTGCTGGATCATATGGTAGTTTTATTTTTAAGGAACAGTCATACTGCTTTTCATAATGTCTACACCATTTTACATTCCTGCCAATAGTGCATGAGGGTTCCAGTTATCCGCATCTTCACCACCACTTGTTTCTTCTGCTCTTCTTTTAATTTTTTTTTGATGATGATCATCTTAAGAGTTGTAAAGGGATATTTCATTATAATTTGCATTTACCCAGTGATTAGCAATATTGAGCATCATTTCATATACTTCTTAGCCATTTTTATGTCTTCTTTTGAGAAGTGTCTACTTTGTGACTTAGAAAGCGATCTATTTTGGGGAATGTCCTATGTGTGCTGTGAAGAGTGTAGATTCTGCTCTTGTTGGGTGGAGTGTTCTGTATATGTCTGTTAAGTTTATTTGGTCTATAGCACTGTTGAGGTCCTCTATTTCTTTATTGATGTATTTGTATATTCTATCCATTGTTAAAACTGTGGTATTGAAATCCCCTATGTTGTGTTGCTGTCTATTTCTTTCTTTACTTCTGTCAATGCTTGCTTTATACATTTGGGTGAGCTGATGATTACTGTGTATGTATTTGTAATTATGAAATCTTCTTGCTGAATTGACTATTTCAGTACTATACAGGGTCTTTATTTCTTGTGACAGTTTCTGACTTAAAGTTTATTTTGTCTGATAAAAGTATGGCCACCCTGCTTTCTTTTGGTTGTTATTTTCATGTAATACCTTTTCCTATCTTTTCACTTTCAGCATACATGTGCTCCATTTAAGGTGAGTCTCTTGTAGACAGCATATAATTTTGTCTTTCTTTTTAATTCATTCAGCCACTGTATGTCTTTAATGGAGGAACTGAATCCATGCATGTTTATAGTAATTATTGATAAGAATCATGCTATTGTCATTTTGTTGTTTTCTGTGTTGCAGCTTTTTTGTTCCTGTTTTTCTCTTGTTCTCCTCCATAGTGTTTCTTTGATTTTTTGTAGTGACATGCTTCGATTCCATTCTCATTTTCTTTTGTGTATGTTTTATAGGTGTTTTTAATTACCATGAGGCTTGCATAAAACATCTTGTAATGATAACAATCTGTTTTAAAGTAATACCAACTTAAATTTAATGGCATGTGAAAACTCTGTTCTTTTACTTCTCCCACAAACTTTACATTATTGATGCCACAAATGACATCTTTATATATTGTGGATCCATTCACATATTTTTTATAGTTACAGTTGGTTTTTATACTGTTTTTTTTTAACTTCTATACCAAAGTAAATGTGATTTATATGCAACCATCAGAGTAATCTAATATTCTGCATTTGCCTACATATTTATCTTGACCAGTAAACTTTATATCTTCATATGCTTTCGTGTTGCTTTCCAGCATCCTTTTATTTCAACTTGACCAATGTCAGCATTTCTTCTAAGGTAAATCTAGTACTAATGCTTTCCCTCAGCCTTTGTTTATTTGAGAAAGTCTATTTCTCCTTTATTTTTAAATAGCAGTTTTTCTGGATACAGTGTTGTTTGGCATTTTTCCCCTCAGCACAAGGTTTTTGCCAAAAATCTGTTAATAGTCTTATGAAGACTCCCTCATTTGTGTCAAGTTGATTTTCTCATTCTGCTTTCAAGTTTTTCTCTGTGTTTTTGACTTTGATAATTTGATTATAAAGTGTCTTGTTGTGGGCCTTTTTTAGTTCCTCCTAGTTGAGATTCACTGGGCTTCCTTCTGTTTGTTTGTTTTTGAGATGGTGTCTTTCTCTGTTATCCAGGCTGGAGTGCAGTGGTGTGATCTCGGCTCACTGCAACCTCTGTCTCCTGGGTTCAAGTGATTCTCCTGCATTAGCTTCCTGAGTAGCTGGGAATGCAGGCATGCACCACCATGCCTGGCTAATTTTTGTATTTTTGGTGGAGACGGGGTTTCACCATGTTGGCCAGGCTGGTCTCAAACTCCTGGCTTCCAGTGATCCACTGCCTTGGCCTCCCAAAGTGCTGGGATTACAGGAGTGAACCACCATGCCCAACCTCATTGGACTTCTTGAATTTGCATATTCATTTCCTTCCCCGGATTTCAGAAGTTTTTGGCCATTATTTCTTCAAAGAAGCTTTGTACTCCCTTCCTCTCTCTCCTTCTGGAATTTTTCTGTGTATATTCCTCTGTTTGATGGTGCATCATATAAGCATTGTATGGTGCATCACATGAGCATATGTATCACATGCGGCACACCAACATGGCACATATATACATATGTAACAAACCTGAACGTTGTGCACATGTACCCTAGAATATAAAGTATAATAAAAACAAACAAACAAACAAACAAACAAACAAACAAAAAATGCTAGAATGTTGGATGCATGCTCCACTCTTCTTTTTACCCCTTGAGGGAGAAGCTGCTCAGCTACATTGGCTTCTGTCAGCCTCACTGCACATTCTCTGGAGCAACAGCATGCAACCAAGATGTTTTTGTTCTCAGCAGCCTTCAGCCATCTATAGTATGCCAGGTCCCATCAGCACTCCTAGTAGGATGAGACAGAAACCAGTCCATGGTCTGCCCTTCAAAAAGCTGGAAAATTGGCCTTACACTCCAACTCTTTCCATTCCCAGAAAGAAGTTTGGAGTTGGAGATTTTCTCCTACTCATTCCATCCTGAACTAGAAAATGGCACTATAATAAATGAGTACTTCAAACCATTGCCTTTGTTCTCAGATTTCCCAGCCTAGTGCCTTTTCCTGTCAACATGTAGATTCAGGCAAAACAGAAAATACTTCTTTGGGCAGCCTCCCTCAAAAGTCTGAATGTTGGATATATGTTTCAATCTTCATTTTTCCCCTCCCTGTGAAATTTGGAGGGAGGGAAAACTTAAGCTAAGAGCTTAAGTTTTTCCTGATTGTGCTATGCTGAGTCAGGATGAGGGACTATGGTGAGTGAGTGCCACCGAGTTTCCTACTGTATTCAATGTGACTGGTTACACACTTGCCTGGGGTTCAACAGTCTCTTAAATGGCTTCTGGATTTCTCACAAAGTGGATTGGTCTATGTATTATTACTGAATCAGTAATCTATATGGAACAACAAAAGACCCAGAGTAGCCAATGCCATCCTGAACAAAAAGAATAAAACTGGAGGAATCATATAAACTGACTTCAAATTATACTACAGATCTATAGTAACCAAAAATAACATGGTACTGGCATAAAGTCAGATACATAAATTAATGGAACAGAATAGAAAATTCAGAAATAAATCCAAACATCTAAGGTGAACTTGCTTTTGAAACAAGTGCCAAGAACATACATTGGGGAAAAGACATTTTTCTTAATAAATGGTGCTGAGGAAACGATATCCGTATGTAGCAGAAGAAACCTAGACTACCACTATCTCTTACCATATACAAAAACCAAATCAAAATGCATTAAAAGCTAAAATAATTCATCAACAGCAAACATGGGCTACAAGAAGCGTTAAGGAAACTTCCTCAGCAGAAGGAAATTGAGACCGCATGGAAATCTGGATCTATGCAAAGGAATAAAGAATATCAGAAGTTGTTAACTGCAAGAGTAACTGTATAAGATTTTACTCTTATTAAAAAATAATAATGATGTAAAAAAAAAAGTTTAAATCTAAGACCTCAAACAAGAAAACATTGGGGAAACTCTCCAGGAAATTAATCTGGGCAAAAATTTCTTGAGTAATACTTCACAATAACAGGTAACCAATAAAAAATTTACAAATGGGATCATATTAAGTCAAAAAGCTTCTGTACAGCAAGGGAAACCATCAACAAAGTAAAGAGACAACCCATAGAATAGAGAAAATATTTGCAAACTACTGATCTAAGGGATTAATAACCAGAATATATAAGGAGCTCAAACAACTTGATAGGAAAAATAAATATAATAATCCTGTTAAAAAATGGGCAAAGGACCCAAATAGACATTTCTCCAAAGAACACATACAAATGGCAAAAAGGCATATGAAAAGGTGCCCAACATCATTAATTATCAGAGAAATGCAAATCAAGGCTACAATGAGATATTATCTTACCTCAGTTAAAATGACTTATATCCAAAAGGCAGACAAGAACAAATGCTGGAGGGAATATGGAGAAAAGGGAGCCTCATACACTGTTGGTGGGAATGTAAATGAGTATAAACACTAGAGAGAGCAGTTTGAGGGTTCTTCAAGTAAACATAGAGCTACCATGTGATCCAGCAATCCCACTTCTAAGTATCTACCCGAAAGAAAGGAAATTAGTATATCTCATGGAGATACAGAGTAGAAGGATGGTTACCAGAGGCTGAGAAAGGAAGTGAGAGGTAGGGGGTAAGGTGGGGATGATTAATGGGTACAAAAATATAGTTAGATAAATGAGTAAGACCTAATATTTGATCTTATTCTGCACAGCAGGATTATTATAATCAACAATAATTCATTGTACATTTAAAAACAACTAAAACAGTGTAATTGGAATGCTTATAGCACAAAGAAATGGTATATACTTGAAGTGAGGAATTTACCAAAAAAGTGTGAACCTGAAGGCCCATTTCAGTTCTAAAATAATTTGATTTCTATATCTAGGATAGGGAGTCTTAGTTAAAGGCAAAACATAGACTCCTGTATTTTAGTTGAGTTATACGGATATACATTAAAATATTTTAAAAATAAAAGACAATGAGTATATATGGTTTTTGGTATGTAAAACTCAATATAATAATTGGTTTTCAAAGAATAAAAATCTAAAAGATAAATGTTAATTAAGATTTTAATCTGTAACTTTGATGTTTCATTTTTAGAAGGCTTAAGCAAAACCTTGAATATTCTTGAGAGAAAGAAAAGAAGAGAGAGTATGTTGTAAATGAATTTACCTCATTCCTTCTCAACATTGTTTATTAAGTACTACTTCCTCATCTAGTTTGATAATACAGATCCTCTTACATGTTGAGAGGCTTTTAGGCTGGTTAGATATTTATAATTTGATCTAAATGATAACAGAGAAAATTATTACAATATGAAGATCTACAATTTAAGCAACTATTATCGCACAATTTTATTCAATGTTTTACCTTTACAAAGAATATTTTGCAGGCTAATTTCCATCTTTAATATTTTCCTATGTTACAGAAAACCATCTTTCTGCTTTCACCAGGTAATTTTAATGAGAGAGGATGTTACTTTAACAACATATACATTTTTTTTTTTTTTTTTTTTTTTTTTTTTTTTTTTTTTACTGTTAAATCTGTCAGTTCTCAATCTTGGCTGCACCATTAATACAACCTGGGAAATCTTTGGAAAAAATGCTATGTCTCAACTTTTTTTTTTTTTTTTTTTTTTGAGATGGAGTCTTGCTCTGTTGCCCAGACTGGAGTGCAGTGGCGCAATCTTGGCTCACTGCAAGCTCCGCCTCCCGAGTTCCCACCATTCTCCTGCCTCAGCCTCCCAAGTAGCTGGGACTACAGGCGTCTGCCACCATGTTGGGCTAATTTTTTGTATTTTTAGTAGAGACGGAGTTTCACTGTGTTAGCCAGGATAGTCTCGATCTCCTGACCTGGTGATCCACCCGCCTCGGCCTCCCAAAGTGCTGGGATTACAGGCATGAGACACCGTGCCTGGCCGCTATGTCCCTACTTTAAATAAATTCTGGTTCCTTTGTTCTAGGATAGGGCCTATGCATTAGGTAATTTTGAAAAGCTCCTTAGGTGACTCCAATGTAGGGTCCTGGTTGAGACCCCACTTCTGTAAATATTACAGGAGACTATACACACACACACACACACACACACACACACACAACAATATTTTGCTGAGTCCAGTCTGGCTATTTCACTAACTTGCAGTCCAGAATCTTATTGTGAATATATAGAATATTTCTTACTATGATATTTGTGTAAATAAAAACATAGTGAAAAATAGCCAAATTTAGGAATTGAAAAATACGTAAAATAATCATAGGTACTATAGGTTAAATGAGATATTGTTACACATCCATTATGTCCTATACATCCATTATGTCCTATTACTCCCCTGACTAGAAGTTATTTTGTTATTCTAGCTATTATACTAATAACATTTAAATAGAGATCAATGTGGTTTTAACTCTGAATCCTTCATAAAATGATTTTTCATGATTCTGAAACATTCTATATGTATGTTTCTGACACTAATATGTTCTGAGATAAATATTTATTCATATCACTAGTTTTTGCATAATGACTATGACTTGCATACTGTTCTTTAGAAATTGCTAGGAATATCATGTTTATATGTAAAAAAAAATTCCAGTAAGGATCTAATTTTAGGGTAATGTGTGAATGATAAAACTCAGCAGGAGACACTGAATATAAAATATTGTTTTTTGTTTCAAGCATCAGGTTTTTATCAAAAGTTTTCCTTGGACATTTTTCCCTTAACTATTTCCTGCAAATTGTCTACAATTAATTTGAGAATGGCCTTTATCTAACTGAAGTAGGTTATTCTTGTGTTTGTTATTTTCTTTATCTTCTGTGCTCTTGGATTCATCAAGAGTATTAATATTTATTTATTCATTTATTCATTCATTCACTCATTCATCCATTCACTATTTCAAGCATAGTAATAAGCAACGTCACTGTTAGTTTGGGGACCAACTAAAGACAGATGTCCTGCTTGGGAACATCATGACCTTTCCTTGTCAACTATCCCAAGCACCTACCTAGTGGCACTGACGGTGTTAGTCAAGCGTCTTCATGGGATCATGGTCCTAAAGTGAACTTCATTTGTTTATCTGACCCTGCCTTTGGTGTTTATGTTTCACTATAATTTTATACTAGTAATTTTCTTCTACAAAAATATCAGATTTTCTTTTAAGATAATTTAGTTGAACTTTCTAATTTTCTCTGGATGTATTCACCATTTTGTTATTAATGATTTATTTTCACCTTAACATAATTGAGATTTCCAGTATTTATGGCCTTGCTTCTTAATTAAGAAGGTGATTATTTTGGCCCTTCACAATAAGTTAAGGAAGGAAAATATACTTCTTCTTCTTTTTTTTTTTTAAATAGAAGAAGGCTGTGGAAAACCCACAGAGCCATTAATAGAGAAAAATTTGTGTTCTGAAAAGGTCCGTGACTTCTATTGGCTAAGGTTATTTTGAGCCCTGGTTTTCTTTATCATCAAGTGCTCCTGAATACATTATTGTTAATCTCTCGACTAATCTAATGAGTTATTCCATATATAATATTCATGCTTAACTAAGTAGTGTCATAAGGGTAAAAGGAATTTTTTTTCTTTTGTTAAGAGAAATGTCCAGACTGAAATACAAACTGAAAAACAAATTATTCTGTTTCTTTTTGGCTTTGTCATTGATTTCAGTGAAAAGACAACATCAAAAGTTTCATGCTCAGTTTATCTCTTATAAAACAACTCTGTGTCTCTTAACTTAAGTTAAATGTAAAATTGACATCCTGCATGTAGCGCAAAGTATTTTAAAGTTATAAGTGCTTTAGTTTTAAAATCATGGCTTAAACTATATATAGAAAGATACTTGACCTAAATGATTTATTCATCATTTCTTCATTATAATCTTTTCAGTTTGATATAAGAAAGTGGGTGTCCATTAGGGTACATAAGAATAAAGAGTGTGATAAACGTTCTCACTCTGTTGTTTGTGCTAACTGTATTACTATTTAGCCAGAAGCTTCTGAAGTGCACGTGGCAAAAGAAATGTCATCTTCTATTACATTTAGATCACATTTCAAACTGCCAGAAGTGGTTTAGCATCTATTTTCCACAGCCTGGCAAATTAGGCTATTTTGATGTGATAAAACATAATTTTGATGGAAACTTTTATTTTTAGTGTGGCATCTTATAAAGGAGGCTTACAAAATCACTGTGTCTGTGTACGTGAATGTCTGTCTACTCCCATATGCTGTCATAGTCAGTTGGCAGTGCCTTGGCAACTTTACAGGATCAAATTGCTGAGTGCAATATTCAGTGAAATCAAAACTAGTACTGCCTCTTCTCTCTATCTGTAAATGAGAGAAATCTCTCACCAATTTCTGTAGGTTTGAGTACTTTTGTGTTTTTTGTTGTCATCAAATATTTATAAAAATTGTAATAAGTTCCTTTGGGGCAGGAAAATGTTTATTTGATTTTCTGTAAACAGAGCCTTGCCAGTACCAGGGTCATAGAAAGCACTCAATAAACCTTTCCTAATCAATGGATCAAAATAAAAAAGGAAATTGTCCCATTGCTTTTGAATTGTTCTGGAAGTTTAAAAATGTGCAGTAAACTATGTGGTGATGGTCACAGCTCCAGAACTGAGGTGAGTGATTCACAGGAAGCTTCTCTAAAATCTTACGCTTGTTGAAGACCATCCTGCTTTGCTTCTTACTTTCAAATCCTTGAGTGCCTCTCATTGGTGGAAATTAACTCAGAGATTCAGGGAAATGTAGTTCCCAGGCTTGTAGCCCTTGTCAAAAGTCACAGCTTAGAAATGAGAAGATACTCTCACTGAGTTTCCAAAAGGTAATCTAACACAGCTTTCTAGGGACAACTCATACAAATTACCTGGAGATTGCTTTATCAACACTATGTATCAAGCACCATTCAGTATGACTGGTCCAGACCATAGAATCTATACAAGGATTGATTACATATAAATTTCAAGATGACTTCATTCTAACATTTCCCCCTACAATTTGAGGTAACAGTATATAGACAGGGAATTTTTTTTCATGCCATCTGATTTTTTAAAGGGTCTGCTCATTGAATTATCACTTTGAAGAGTCCATGTCAAGAAGGACTAGTTATGGGAAAACCTTGGGGAGATACTGCATACAGGTGCAGAGATCCTCTGACATCTCCAAATTACTGATTTTCTTTTAGAGAAAGCTTAGTGGACTAACTGCTGAGCTTAATATGTTAAACAGGATCTGTAGCTTTCTCCTGCCAAGGAGAAGTCAGGCTAAGCAACTTCAACAAGAGAAAAAACATATGTATCATCTGCAAACTTTATTTTACAAGCTTCTCATTGTTTTGAAGTAATTTTTTGCTAACTTTAGAATGTGTCAGCTAAAAGCTGGGAGAAATACCTCATTCTGAATGAGGTATGCCATGCTAGGCCCACAGTCTCTGCCTTTAGGGAAGTAATAAAAGGAATTTGAAACAGTTCTTTCCCACAAATCTTGAAGAGTGCCTGGTACACAGTAGGTACATAATACATATTTGCCAAATGAATGAATGAACGAAGTAAGATTTAAGGTGTCAGTGTTTACAGAATATCTTTTATTTATTTTGTTTGTTATAAAACACCTTTTTGATGTGGCTGCTGGCTGAAAAATGAGTTTGGCTTCATTTTATGTTATCCTTAAATGTTGACTCAATGCTATACACTACCTTCCAGGAAACTATCTTCATGAGCGAGCTAGTAAGGCTACTACTACAAGATACCTTATTTCTATAGGAAACCATCTTTATGAGGGAACTAGTAAGGCTGCTACTACCAGATACCTTCTTACCTTCTTTCTATAGGACACCATCTTCGTGAGGGGGCTAGCAAGGTTACTACTACCAGGTACCTTCTTTCTATAGGAAAACATCTTCATGAGGGGGCTAGTAAGGCTACTTCCAAATACCTTCCTCCTATAGTTAGGAGTGGGATGTGTTGGAATTAGGAGTGGGGATTAATGCTATAGCCTTTCAGGAAGATAAACACTAAGACATATAATCGAAACTTTTATTTGCTCATCAAGACCCAGACTCCTATGTGATTTAGACACTTTCCTGCCTTCACTTTCCCTTCTGTTTCCACAACATTTTATCAATGCCTCAATTAATATATCTTTATATTGTATGAATTCAATGTATCAATATTTATTGAATGCCTGCTATATTAAGACTGATATGCAAATAAAATACATCAAACTTTTTTTCAAAAATGTGCAGCGTACTGGTGGAAATGGATAGTAATACTAGAATTTTAATATTTTGCAGAAAATATAGGTATAGAGATATACATTGTCTACAGTGAAAAAAAAGCTAAACTAAACCAAATGCATTTAATTTGGAATAGATTGCAGGGCCAGAAGAAGATGTTATTCACTTTGTACACCTAGGAATAATTAGTAGGCTTCAACTAATGTGCAATACATTGATTAATAAACTCTAAGAGCAATATTATTAGTAGAAGTGAGTAGTTAAAAGTATATTTTCAATTGATCTAAACTCCACTCTACATATCATATTATTAAGAACAAATTTTAAACATTTAAGATAAACATAATTCTATGGTAAATTCTGAGTGTGCCTTATATATATATATTTTTGTCTGACATTCTCTTGTGCACAGCATGTTGAAATGCACAACTGATTCTAAACTGGAAGTAAATTTAAAAGTTTGCTTTCATTCCTCGGTAGTGATGGAAATACAGTTTCCATAGTTTTGAAAATTGGCACCTCTTGTGCTACCATGACTACCTTTGGTTTATATTTAACTGTGAAGGTAATAATGGAAGGTGATTCCTTGGGTTTTTCAATGGGTAGGCTCAAATCTAATTCCAGGTATACTGAGAATAAATTTTGCTCCACTTATGCACATATAAAGATGTTGCTGCCTGTTAGATACACTTTTGACTCATCCTTAACTCATACACTGATGTGAGTTCCAGACACATCACACCAGCCTCCCACAGCTTTCTTCCCACAAACAGACAACTAACTCCACATGGTACAACACCCACCCATCCTCAGGCCAGCAGGATCACTATCATATATTTCCACAAAGATATGCAAGAAAGAACACACACAGCTCTCCCACACAGCTCGGAACAATCATGCAGAATGAAGCATAATCTATTCTAGTTTCATATTCTTGTTTTCCAAAGGTGAGTAGGCAGCTACAGAGATGATGATGTTGTAATAATTTCTGTGGTCATAGAGGATCCTGAAAAATATTCAACAAATGCATTCCTCATGTTATTCAGTCTTTAAATTGAATTCTTAGTTGATAGAGATTAAGTAACCCCTTTTATTTAAAAAAAAAAAAATGCTAGGTTCTTTTGGGCATAAATTCTTCTTCATTATCATCAGTCTCCTCCTTATAAAGGTATCCAATCTAGATGGTCAAGAAAAGTCTACTCTTGCATTTCACATGCCAGCAAGCCTTATTATTGCCAGAATTTGAATCCCCATTAAAAACAAAACAAAACCAAGACAATAAGTTGGGGCAGAGCCAAGTCAGGGCGCTTCACAGATACCACCTCTGAAACAAGAAGGTCATTGTGAAAATGTGGGAGTGGGAAGATGTCCTGTAGGCATTCCAGTTTTTATAGGCTGCTTAATTTTTAGCATTGATATTTCATGTATACTCTGCAGCAAGAAACTGAGAACCAGGAGACATGGATGCTTATCTCAAATCTGCAGCTTATTACCAATGTGGCCTTGGACAGTCACCATATTTCTAAGTCTCAATTGTCTCATCACTAAAACTGGGTATCCGTATTCATACGATGCTATGTATATGTATTATAATTCAACTGGAAAACATGCCCACATACATTTTTATAAGCTACAACTCCACAGAAAAAATTCAGGAGGTGGGGGTGTGTGTAGAAAAAGCTCACATTTATGGAACATCTACTATAACAATCTTACATAATCTTTAAAACAACTGTAGTATTAAGCTTTCTTTTTTCCCTGTTGTTTACTAGAAATAAAGTTTGGAAAGCAGGAATACCTTGTATAATGTCCCAAATTATCAAATGATGTAGATAAAAGCTCAATCTATTATTTAATTTAGTAAATGGTATAGCTAAAAGCTCAATTTATTAATAGTTTGTATTTATTATAAACTACCAGGAATTATAATTATTTGACAAGATGGTATTTTAACTGTGAATATGTTACATACCAAATTTTTAGATCTTTAAATATTTAAAAATGTCTAAGATTATTAATAACTTTTATGCTAATAAAAGTATATTTGCCTTCTAAAATAGTCCATCTTTAAACTTCTGGAATTTTTGAATTTTATAATCTATGTTAAATTACAAAGCAGTGGACATTTTTATATGTGCGTAGTTTTACATATCTTTATGACTACTTTGCTGTGGCTGGTTAAACAGTATGAGCTTTAAAAAATATCTTTATTCATATTGAAAATATATTTTCTATAAAGTCATAAATAATTATACTTTCACCTGAGTACATGATTATATCTTTCTCTAGAACCTATTCCAGAATTAAAAATTATAATTCCTCTCTATATTTACTAATTCGACTGACAAAAATGACATTTATTTAATTCTATTGGAGGTGAACCTCTGGTTTTATATACAGTTTTACATTTAACGAGTTAATCTATCTGAGATTCATTTTGTTATATGAGGTGAGGTGAGGATCTACTTGGAAATTTTCCCTAATTGTTAGCCAGTGTTTTCAACATTATCTGTTTCTCAGCATCATGTCTTTATTGATCTGTGATGCTTCATTTATAAACTCAAGAGAAATCATGACCAAAGCACAGAGTGTGAGGCTGAGTTTTTACAAGCACTGATACTGGTGAACTAAGTAGGGACAAGAACAAGAAGGATCTGTATATTAGGACTCTTGCCAGTCACAAGTGAAAGAAAATCTCATCAACAATAACTGAAGTAAAAAGAACATTTCTGAGTTCCTGCAGCTCAGAAGTCCAGGAGTAGAACTGATAAGAGTTCAAACAAAATTCTCAGGATCTTACCTTTCTCTGTTCTTCTGATCTGACTTCTTCTCCAACCATTTATCCTCTCATGGTGGGAAGACTTACCTTCTCACAGTTTCTAATACAGCAGAAAAGACAATTCCTTTGTCCTGATCATTTAGCAGAGGTTGGTGAACTATGGCCTGAGGGCCAAATCATTTATACAGCTTTTTATTATGAGATTAACAAGCGAAGGTTTTAAAAAATATTTTCCAGACTTGTAAGCCAATAAACAAAAGAAATATAAATATGTAATTGAGACAGTTTGTGGCTGGGTCTTCAAAGTCTAGACTATTTACCATCTGGCCTGCTACAAAAAAGTTTGCCAACTCCCTTTTTAAGGTGAAAGTCCTGTGATTATTTCTTAGTCTGACTGATTTGGCTTGGGTCATGGGACTATAGCCGTCTAACCACGCTGGTCATGTGCAGATTGGCTGGCTTTAGGTTTCATGCCTACCCCTGAAACTAAAGATGGAAGCAGCTTAATCTGAAGCATGTGGTCTAAAATGGGAGAAGAGTAGTTGCTTCGGGAAAAAAAAAATCAGAAGAAAAATAAATGGCCCATGAAAATAATAAACGTTCAACACAGCCTTGAAAGCCATTTCGAGGAGAACGTTCTCCTGAGAGTTTCAGATTACCACTGAAGGCCTTTTATGGTACAACCTGGCATGCTTTTATATTTGCATTTTAATATATTTAATATAAGTGTTAGGATTCATTTCACACATTTAAACTGATGTTTCCTGTGGGGTTCTCTGCCCCGTAGCACTCAAAGAATCCTTTCACCTGTACCCTGAGGGCCATTTCCCTTTCCAGATCAATCTGATGAGGGTGACTCACAGATTCTGGAATTGCAAACAGAGAGGAGCACTCAAAAGAAGCTTCTGGCAAGGTTCCAAACAAAGATTTACATTCATGATAGCAGAGTATGTTTTTCTGCTTTCAGAATCTAGATAAGGTTCAAAGTGAGAATGGAGAAAGAAGACATGGCAATTGGAAAAAACAGAAAGACATTTAATCTTGAAGGAGGCAGGGCCTGGGTGAGGATGGGAGGGTGGATGAAGAGGAAACTTCGTTTAGAGAGTAGTTTCTCAAATTTTAATGTATATGTGTATCACCTGATATATGCTGAAAATGCATATTTTAAATTTAGTAGTATTGGGATGAGCCTTGAAAATCTGCATTATTTCTTCCAAGATCCCAGAAGATGCCACCGCTACTGGTCCATGAACCCTGGTTTGAGTAGCAAGGCTGTAAAGTACTAGGGTGCTACTTGGAAACTGACTCTCTTTCTTGTCCAGAGAAAATTAAAATACATCAGTGGTCAGCTTATGGACCATCAATTCAAAGTGGCATTTCTGGCCAGGCATGGTGGCTCATGCCTCTCAGCACGTTGGGAGGCCTAGGCAGGCAGATCACTTGAGATCAGGTGTTCAAGACTATCCTGGCCAATATGATGAAAACGCGTCTGTACTAAAAATACAAAAATTAGCCGAGTGGGCTAATCCCAGCTGTATTCCCAGCTGCTTGGGAGGCTGAGGCACAAGAATCACTGGGACCCAGGAGTTGGAGGCTGCAGTGAGCTAAGACTGCACCACTGCACTCCGGCCTGGACTGCAGAGTGAGACTTTGTCTCAAAACAAAAAAACAAAAACAAAAACAAAAAACCACAGTGTAATTTTCTCAGTTTTTGCTTTCCCTCAACCCTATCATCCTATTGATTATAAAAAAAACTCAGAAACAAATGGTCCTTACAATTTTAATTGAGCCCTCTACTAGACTCAAAGTAGAGATTTAGGCAACTTGGTGGGTCATGGCAAAATGAAGGGAAAACCTTGCTTCATGCACAGGATGGAGCTAGATGTAATCAGTGTGAAATTTCCTTATGAATTAGGGAAGCAGTAAGCACGCAACTCCTTTCACACTATAGTTACTGTGTGGGTAATAGATTAGAACAGGAGGCAAGACAGAAAATAAAGACACAGGATGCTGTAATATTCTAGAGAAATGATAGGGTTCTAAATTCACATCGAGACAGGCAGTTGATAGGAGAAAAGAGATGTGCTTGGATAGATATCGTCAGTAGAATTCACTGAATTTAGTCTTTGATTTCACATAGGAGATAGATGAGAAGATGGAATCTTGAATAGCATCGAGGCTTAGAATCTGGGAAACTGTGGATTTTAATATTGTTTATTTTGCTAGAAAGCATACTAAAAAGAGCAAGAGGAGCTGTTGGGAATGAATATTCAGGAAAATATCTATACAGAGTGAATTTGGGGTGGATACTTGAAGAAAAGATGGGAGTTATACAGACAGAGACGTGGAGTTGGTCAAGGAGATGGTTCCTAGCAGAGTGAATGGCATATGCGAAGGTGCAGGATAATTAAATATCATGAGTGGTCAATTGTATGACTGGTGATGGGACTGTATGGGGCAGAGGGTAGTGAGTAGGGTGAGTCTTGAAAACCAGATATAGGTCAAATATCAAAGGCATTTGAGTGCTAAGTACACTTTGAAAATTGTATCTGAAAACTAAAGAGAGCCATTCAGGAATTTAAGCAGAAGAATGACATGATCTAACATAAAATGAAGGAAGAAGGGAAGAAAACCATCATTTCATGAATGCATTTCATGTGGCAGGCTTTATATTAATTAAGCATGGAAGATGAATGATAGTGGGTTTCCAAAAACTCAGTGACGAATTGCTGCAACTCTAAGCATGAGAGGTAAAGCTTCATTTTTAGGACACAGGGAAGTTTGGATTAGTATTCACTATGGTCAGAATGTCTGTGTTTCTCCGAAAATTATATGTTGAAATCCTAACTCCTAAAGTGACAGTTTAGGAAGTGAGGCCTTTATGCGGGAACTAGATCACAAAGGTGAAACCCACATGAATGGGATTAGTGCCCTTCTAAAAGAAGCCCAAGACAGATATCTCTCTTCCACCATGTAAGGACACAGCTAGAAGGCACTACCTATGAACCACAAAGCAGGCCCTCACCCTACACCAAATAAGCCTGCACCTTGTTCTTGGACTTCCAAGTCTTGAGAAGTGGGAGAAATGCATTTATGTTGTTTATATGCTATCCAGTTTATAGTGTTTTGTAATATAAGTCCAAATGGATTAATTTTGTTTATAGTAACAAAGCACACGTGCTGACTTCCCCTTAGTTCTATTCCATGGTGGCAAACACCGATTTCTTTTTTACCCTGGTTCTTCTGCTGATAAATTGTATAGTTTGAAATAATACATTCCTAGTGATATGCTTTGATTTTTCTAATTTAAATTTTACCTATGACTTCCAACTTCATAAGTTCTCTTATACCATCCTTTCTCAAACATAAATAATTTTATCTCCCACCTTCTCATTATTTATATATCCACACTTCTGGTTTAAATTAACATTCAATAATTACTTAATTATGACCTGTGAATAATGTTTAAGTTGGGCCAGATAGTTAACTATGATTATTATCTATTATTATGATACCTTTTTATGAAGTTCCTGTGGCCACTCTGCACATTTCCATTGTAGGTATTGTTTCTTCAGAGGGGCAATACAAAGTCATCTATGTATCTGTCATTAATACATTCAAAAATTTCTGGCAAATCTGTAATGCTCCTATCAATGCATTTATCCACATTAGGTCATCTAACTAACTTTTATTCTAGCGCTCACTACAGCTTCTGCATCTGCCCATCTATGTGCACCCCCTCCTGTAAGGGGTTTTAGCACACTGTGTCAGAAAAGATAAGCCACACCCCTGTTGCACACCCTGAGGGGGGGTTGGGGAGCAGGGTTCAGGGAACTCTTCCTTTTCAGTAATTTTGGAGATACTAATCCATTGTCCTCTATCTCTAATGCTGCTCTTGAGATGTTCTATGCCATTCTGATACCACATATTTCCTGTGATTTTTTTTTTTTTTACTTTTATCAATGAAAACTTTTAGGATTTTCTCTGTATTACCAGAATTTATATAATTATATGATTTGTTGTAAATGTATTTTCACTTATTTTACAAGGTTTTGGATGGGTCTTTTTAATCTGGAAATATTTTTATTCATTCAGGAAAATGTTCTTGTAGTATTTCCTACCTAAATTACTTTTCTAAATGTTTTCTTCCTAGAAATGGTAACATTTAGATATTAGAGTTACTGTATTGTGTCTCTAATTGTCTTATTTTTTTTTCTCATTTAATATCTAATTTTTATTTGTCATACTTTTTGGAATATTTTCTTTACTTTCCAAATATGATATTGATTTTAATATTCAACATCATAGTTTTAGTTTAAAATATCTCTTTATCCTCTTCTGATTATGTTATTTATCCTTTCCTGTTCTTGTTTCTTGAAAAAAAGGGATTTTATTTTCCTTCTGTGAATATTAATTATAGTTTTTTTTAAAAGAAAACAAAAACAACTTTTGTTTGCTTCATGTTGTACCACTATTTCCTCTGATTCCTTTTACTTTCTTATTCATTTTCTATTTTCTATGAATTTATTATCAAAGGATTCTTCAGATATGTAGAAATATCCAGTGGTTCAGGCAGAATTAAGATTCCTGCCTCTGGTATACCTGCCTTATATAGACCTCTATCCTTGTGTATGAATATGGTGGGATCATTTTTCCCTTGATTGACTATGTTAATTAAATTACATTGTATAGTGCTCCATCTTGGCAGACTAGAGACGAATACTTCTGTTGGTCCTGAAGAAGCAAACTGGCCTGTGGCCAGGACCTGAGGCTAGTCTCAAATAGCTGAGAGAGCCTCCAACCAAAAATCAGCAGGAAAACTTGAACCTCAGTTCTAAAGTCATATTGTAAGAGATTGATTGTGACCAACTACCTGAATGATCTTGCAAACAGATTATTCTCTAATCAAGCTCCAAATATATAGCTTGACTGGCATTTCGACTTTAGTCTTTAAGACAC
The DNA here is from genome assembly GCF_047675955.1 of Chlorocebus sabaeus. Classification (NCBI taxonomy): domain Eukaryota; kingdom Metazoa; phylum Chordata; class Mammalia; order Primates; family Cercopithecidae; genus Chlorocebus; species Chlorocebus sabaeus. The sequence goes on from NC_132910.1 coordinate 8,159,147, forward strand.
ATTTATTAGCTCATAGTTCTGTAGGCCGGAAAACGAAACATGGCTCAAATGCCAATAAATGGATATTGTTTTAAGTTTCTAAGTTTATAATATGATAATTTCTTACACAAGAGTAGAACACTAATACATCTGGTGATCATGCTGCATCTGCTGCTATTTAAGGGAAAAACACCACAGAGCAGATTGAAAGTTCTGAGTACATGAGCTATTTAAGTACATGAGCACATAATTCATGCCTGTGGCCAAATTTCACAGCCAAAGATTGGGCTTTCCTTGCCATCTTTTAAAAATAGTACCTCTAAGACTATATTACCTTACATTTCCCAAATTTGATGAAAAACAATAATCTACACATCCAAGAAGACCAACTAACTCCAAGTAGAATAAATACAAAGATAATCACACCCAGACACATCATAGTCAAAATATTGAAAGCCAAAAAATTGAAAGTCATAAGAAAAAGATGAGGCATTACAAAGAATGGAATCCCAGTAAAATTAACAACTAACATCTCTTTTGAAACTATGAAGACCAGAAAGCAGTGGGACAATATATTCAAAGCACTGAAAATGTAAAACAAAACAAAATACAATAAAGCTTTCAACCAACCATCTTATATCCAGCCAAAATATATTTTTAAAATGAAGGTAAAATACAGTCAAGTGCTACATAATGAAGTTTCAGTCAATGATGGACCACATCTTAAGGTGGTCTCATAAAAAATATATTACCATATTTTTACTGTATATTTTCTATATTTAGATACATTTGGATACATAAATGCTTACCATTGTATTATAATTGTTTACAGTATTCAGTACTGTAACACGCTGTACTTATTAGGAGCAAAAGGTTATACCATTAGGCTAGGTATACGTTCCCACAACAATGAAATTTGTTCCCACAATGAAATTCCCTAAGTACACATTTCTCAGAATGTATCCTCTTTACTAAATGGCACATGACTGTAAAGGATTTCCCAGACAGGTAAAATCACAAAATTTATTGGTTGGAGTTCCGCTTTAGAAAATTATTAAAAAGTAAAGAATGTTCTCTAGGCTGCAAGCACATGACAGCAGAGAGTAACTCAAATCAACACAAGCAAAAGGGTGCCAGTACAAACAACCATTTTGATAATAATACAAGTCAGTATAACTGTATATTTATTCTTTTTAAAAAACTGATTTAAAAGTAATTGGATAAAGTAATATGTATATAATTAAATTGTTGAGCTTTTAACACATAGAAATGTAATATTTGAGAAAAACAACAGGTGGGCGGGAGCAAAGCATTATTGGTATAAGTATATGACACCATATGGTAACTAGTATTCACAGGAAAATAAAAATTTAAATCAGCTCTTATAAAGAGGAAGATGAGTATAACAAATTCTGTAAATATGCATTTGTTCTTATGTCTTCTTTCATTTTTAAAATAAAGACATAAGATTCCAAAATAAAATACTTATACCATTGTATTTTAGGGTTTGTAATATACGTAAATATAATATGTATAAATATAATAGCACAAAAATGTGGGCAATGTAGCTATACAGCAGTAAAATTTTCATATTTCACTGGAATCAAGTTAATAAAAATTTGTGGTAGACTTTGAAAAATTAAGATGCATGTATTTTAAGTCTTGGCATAATCACTAAGAAAATAATTTTAAAAATATAATTGACCATTATTAAAGAGATTAAAATGTTACTAGGAAGTATACATGTAATTAAAAAAAGATAGTAAAAGTGGAGCAAAAATGGCATGAGCCTTATAGTAAAGCAAATGTAAAAGGGCATTTATATCTGACTAAAGTCATAACAACACTAAATACAAATGAATTAAAAATCAAATCAAAAGGCAGGTATTATTAGATTAAATAGAGAAAAAAAAACAGGATTTAACGATATGGTGCCTATGTAACACACACTCTAGATTCGAAGATACAAATGGTTGAAGGTCAGTTGGGTACAGTGGCTCATGCCTGTAATCCAAGCACTTTGGGAGGCCAAGGTGGGCAGATTGCTTGAGCCCAGGAGTTCAAGACCAGCCTGGGAAAATGGTGAGAGCCTATCTCTACAAAAAATAAAAAGTACTGGGCGTAGTGGTATGTACCTGTGGTCCAGCTACTTGTGAGGGTGAGGTGGGAGGATTGCTTGAGCCTGGGAAATTCAGGCTGCAGTGAGCTGTCATGGTGCCACTACACTCTAGTCTGGGTGACAGAGTGAGACCTTGTTTCAAAACAAAACAAAAACAAAGAGGTTGAAAGTAAAAGGATGGGAAAAATACACCATGCACATAACCACCATAAGAGAGCTAACGTGGCTATATTATTATTGCCAAGTTAACTCGATTCTGGTAATCATTTCACAATGTCTGCATGTATCAAATGATCACCTTGTACATCCCAAATATATTCAGTTTTTACTTGTCAATTATAGTGCAATAAAACTAGGAAAAAAGATAAAACAAGCCAATGAATATACGAAAGGCTACAAAATGATTGGGCAGAGACTGCTGTTTTCCTGAGGGACTGAACTGAAAATTCTATAGGACTTTTTTCCTGGGCTGATCAGTTATTCCAGCGAGGAATCCTCCAGTTTCATGACTAGGGCAGAGCAGGTATAGCTTTGGTGGTGTTGATGTGGTATGAACTTCCTAGATAGCATTCTGAGAGTTTAGGGGCTTAGGTGGGCCAGGGAATAAACATTCAGATGTGAATTCTCCATGTCCATTTTTCAGGATATCACCTCTCTTCTACCCTAAACTGTGCTCATTCTCCTTACACTACATTTTTTCAGCTTCATTTTTTTTTTTTTTTCTTTTTCCCTGAAACTGGGGTCTTCTTAGACTGAAATAGAGTAATTGCCTAAATGGGAAAATTAGGGAAAAGAATTAACGGGAAAATTTAAGTTCTAAATCTTTTTCAAGTTTTCACTCATAACCACTTTCTAAACCCTGAGCCACACTTTGGCCTTAATCTTTTCTGGGAATTCCAGCAGGAGTTTGAACGTTCCTTTCTGCCAGATTAGTTGCCCTGCATCTCCTCTGAATTTTCCATACATTTACTTCTGTTATGTGTTGTCTCTTCCTTTCCTCTGTCTTCTTAAATTTCTGATTTTGATAATACTTCCCTTTACTATCATCTCGGTGGGATTTTGGCAGCAGCAAACAGAAATACACTTACTCAATTCAGCATGTTTGATCTTAATGTGTAATTCCTCAGAAATAAGTCAACAGGGTAAAAATAAAACAACTTTGGGCTAAGGAGACTTAGTTCAAGTACTGAGTCTATGTCACACTGATGATAGCATAATAATGAGGTTATATGTTTTCTCTGAAGCATTGTTTCCTCAATGGGGAAACATACATAATAATACCTATTTCAAAAATGGGAAAAGACAGAGACAGTGCTTTTCTGACTTGCTTCTTTGTGGTTGTATTCATCATCATCACCATCATCATCACCATCATCATCATCATCCAGGCTCCAAATAAAAGCAGTATGTCCCAAAGTGTCTTGGGTCAGTGTTTGAAATTTTCTGAAAATTTCAAGCTATTGTTCCACCTTTCCAATCAGAAAGAATTTGCTTTGAAGAGAACATGAATCACAATTTTGGAGTCTATTACATCTGAAATATAGATGAGAAAGCTGAATTCAATTTTGAAGATTGAGTGGGATGAGGTGATAGTGAATAGAGGGACCATAAAGTCACAGTGGTATAATAAGTATTAAAATCCTTAGAAATGAGATTTGTGGGCCGAACATGTTGATTCTCACCTGTAATCCCAGCACTTTGAGAGGCTGAGATGGAAGGATCACCTGAGGTCAGGAGTTTGAGACCAACTTGGCTAACATAGTGAAATCCCGTCTCTACTAAAAACACAAAATTTAGCCGGGCATGGTGGCGTGCCTAGAGTCTCAGCTACTCGGGAAGCTGAGGCAGGAGAATTGCTTGAACCCGGGTGGCAGAGTTTTCAGTGAGCTAAGATCATTCCACTGCATTCCAGGCTAGGAGACAGAGCGAGACTGTCTCAAAAAAAAAAGAGAGAGATTTGTGGTTTAATTAGAGTTTACTAAACTACAAATATATTGTTTAATAAGAGCTTTCACAATAATATGTCATTCCTTTAATTCTAGCACTTTGGAAGTCTGAATCAGGAGGATCACTTGAGCCCAGGAGTTTGAGAAATGACATTTGTGAGGTGTCACAACTTATTTATGATATTTAAAGGGAAAATACATATATATACATAAATATACATGCATACATATATATGATACACATATATATGATACATATATATGATATATGTATACATATATATGATACACATATATATGGTATATATATACACATGATACTACTTGAAGGGAAATTATATATATGTAAATCTATCTATTTTCATTTTTCAGCTAATTGCATTTTTGAAATTTACTTTTTCCTCTTTTCTGTCTTTAGATTTTAAGTATGATGGCTTTATGGTCATAACCCTTCTTTGCTTAATATTACTTGCCTATATTCATAGGTAATACTGTCTTTGGCATGAATAATTCATTTATAAAATGACAAGCACATCCTCATCATCCCAAATTAACCCAATGAGTATTAAATGGAAAGTTAAATAGCTCATTGACATTCTTGTGAACCAGCAACACCACGGTGGAATCTGATTGGCAGAAATAATAACTAAAAATTACAAAAAAAATTTAAAATTCAGGAACCAGAAGTAGTAAATGCAGATATCTGACTGTCATAAATAATAAAAGCCTACTATTCAATATTTAATATAAATACCAATGTATTTAAAATGTGATTAGCATCACAAGCAAAAACACTTTTTATTTGTATAATATTAATTTCTGGACAAAAGCCTTCTAGTCTTCATGTGCCTTGTAAATGTTTTCTCTGTATACAGGGAACTTTATTTAGGCAAGATCGTTTTTGACTGGAAAATTATCCCATTAATTAAATACTTTTCAGAGTGACTGCTTTGCACACAATTTCATGCTACTAGATTTAAAATTGCTGTATTTTAAAATGATTAATAAGTTGTCCATGTATTTTGTAAACATTCCCAAAGAAGGTAGTCAGTAAAACAGTAAAATTGCTGGAGTGCAAGTATTTATCACTGATCCAATAAGATTTTATGTAGCCTGTAACTGCAATATTATATATTTTATGCTTCCTCTGTCTTTGGCGCGATATACATTAAGTTATTTTCCATGAAGTTAATTTCACAATCAGTAGACATCTCTGAACAATATTTTGTTACAGTTTCATGGGTACTAGATGTTTACAGGGGTCATTACTTTCCCCCCAGCTAGTGATAAGGAGCCAGACAACCTGAACTCACATTGTTTATATTCTGAAATGATGGTTGATATCTAAGCTATAATTATTTCCTTAGATCTATCACATTTATAAACTTCTTCTCTTACTTTGAGATATATTACTAGCTCACCTAAGAGCTTACGTAGCTCCATGGATACCAAAGGCATGTCTAGAACAGTGTGTATTTTTTAATTAAAAAAAATGAGGGGAATCTATTTCAGTTCTTGGGTTTTTTGTAGGTAAGAAGGAAAAGGTAATTTTCTATCCTACAAGTTGAGGAAAAGGGAATTTTCTATCCTATAAGTTGACTGAAAATATAATATTTCGTAATTCAAATATATAAAATCAAATATGTTATGAATGTGTATGTATATACATGTGTAATATGTAGTTATATATGGTCTGTAGTACCATAAACCTGTTATAATAAGTAGAATGAGTTTTATGAAAAATGGAGTTACTCAGTTAAAGCAGCTGGATAAGGATTTGGTATTTTTAAATTTTAGTGCCAGCTCTCTGTCACTGACCTATTTTGTGAGCTTAACACAAGTGGCTCAGCTTTTTTATTTCTGTTCTAAATTAGAGACTGCCATATTGACTCAAGTAATGGTTTTATGAGAAAGAATAATGAATGAAAAGGGGTGTGAAACTAGTGACCAATGATTGCTATTGAAATTGTTTATTGCCTCAGGAACTGTAGTGATGGGGCACCTACCTTTGTGCATTTACACATATCTGGGTTATTAGAATCTTCAAAGTCACTTCTTGGTCACAAATTTTGAAAGCAACTGCTTGGGAACCTACTGGTTATGTTAGTACTGAGTTTGGCCTAAACAATGCCTCTAATTCTGCAAAGTCAATTGCTGTTTCTCAGCAAATATATTTCCCCACTTGGAAAGAAAAGGTTACAATCATTTTTATTCATTTGATTATTGTAAGAATCACAGTGCTTTGAAAGCCAGGAAACTTGCTTGTGAAATTCAAAGTGTAATATAAATGTAAAATATTTCTGTAAGTATTTCAGAATCAAAATGTACCACAGGTAAACTATTGGGGATATTTAGAAAACTGCGATGACTTTCAACTTAAGAATGTTCATAGCTTTAATTTTTTGAGTTGAAGTAATTCTCCTTCTGCTAAATGTTTTAACAATAGTTATCAATGATCACACCATGATCTTGCAAACTTCTAAGTTAACCAACCACTCAGCCACTATCCTTTCTTTTATTTTCAAATTTCTTTAAAAATAATCTCTACATATGATTTTGCTTTCTTGTATTTATACAATTTTTATTCCTTACAGGCCATAGTTTAGCTTCCTCCATTCAAATAAAACTGTTCTATTGTCACTAAGAACTGTTTTCATCACTAACATTAAAGACTTCTTTCATTTTTTATTCTCATTGAACCATCCACACACACTACTTGAAAATTTGATTATTCCCTATTTCCTGAAATTCTTGTTCTTTTGCTTTCTTTAAAATTATCTATGCTAGTTATGTCGAGTTATTTTCCCATTTCTCCCTTTCCTTTGCATTTCACACCCCATCCTAAGCCATGAAGCATAGTCACTACTCAATATTCAATATTTTGTCCTCATCTTTTTTCACTTTTCTCTCTTATCCATTTCTTTTTCATTAATAAATTCTTTTCTATGGCTTCATCAATCATTCAAATGATGATAAATTCCAATTCTATATCCCTGATTTCTACCATTTCTCCATTATTATTTCCTAATACTCCCTTTGATAGCTTTGAAATTGGCAACTGTAACATGAACATGTCTGATGTTTCTCACATGTCTGATGTTTCTCACCTTTATGATCTGGGTCATTCTCTGATTTTGGTCTCAGCCATTTCCATTTCTTTTCATGCCAAAATGCTAAAACTATAATTGTTGCATAAATTCCATAGCTGCTAAAAATTTTTAAACCAGTTAAATTAGAAAGACTAGAAATTAGTGGCTAAGGGAAAGCAAGCTGAATTTTAAATAAAATAGGTTGTAAGTTATTAAAATTAGAATTGAAAATAGTATGACAGGCTATAATTTTATATTTAATTTTTCTCAGTTCTCATGGATTGAATTCTCTCAGTAGCGGTTGATATTTCAAAGGATTGATACCTATTTTTATTTTTTTTTTGGCAAGAGGAGGCAGTTATATGAAGAATCATTTGTTATATGGAGAGCCAAAATTTACTCCAGATCAGTAGTTCATTTTGTTAAGTACATTTTTGTTTTACTCAGTTTCCTGATGTAGAAGACATTTTTGTTCTATTATGTAAATATGCTTAATGAATGTCTAAAGAATATGGGAGACTGTACTAGGATTTTGAAAGACGAAAAAATTCAGGCACAGTTTTTATGTCAGGGAATTTAGAGTCTTGATGTAAACTTAGAGAATATATGCAAAAAATGTTTATGATACTAGATAGAGTGAAATAAGTGTCTTAAGAGAGAAAGAGATAAAGTGCTTTGTGGAGTTTATGATACATAATAAAATATATGTGGCTTGGTGTTTTACTCATATGCAGGCAGCAATTTTTATTTTTGCTAGCCGTCTGTAGTTTTTCATAATGAGAAACTGAGTTGTGTAGTGAACGGGCTCATGGCCTCTAGAGCCAAACTTCCTAGATCAGATCTGTAATCACTTACTAGTTCTATGCCGTCTGTGAATTTCTTCATCTGTAAATTGTATATAATAATAATAGTTTGCCTCACATAGTTATGATAAAATTAAATTGAGTATATTTGTAACTCACTCAGAACAATAACTGCCTTATAGAAAGTAGTACATACACGAAAGCTAATTTCTTAATAATATTACTATAATTTTTCTTCAGTCAGATTAACAATAACTTCAATTTCAGACTCATTTTTACTTCTAAAACTTTGATATATTCCCATCTAAGAATCTGACAATAGGCAATGATCAAAAGTCTTTTCATAAAATAAGACAGAACATAGGTGGATTTCATCCAAAATTATGGATGACGATATCCTATGAGTAAAGTCCTTACTCTATGTAACATAATGCTTTTGGTTTTTGAAAGGTATACTTCAAGCAAAAGGATTTTTAAAAATGAGAATCATAAGAAGTTAATTTCCCATTCTTTAGCGTATTTGTCCTAAAGTATGTTGTCTGAGTTTTATCGAAGTCTCCAGGGACGGGCTAAGTTAGAAATACTATCAGTGTGTTTATATACTCACATTTGCTCCAGGCGCTTTCAACTATAATGGATATTAAATGTTCAAAATGTTTGAATATAATTATTTAGCTCTCCATTAAAAAATTTTTTCTATTAAATTGGAATCTACAAATTTATTAACAACATCTCTGCAATATTAATTTCTATTTCATATTATTTCACATGCAGAAGTTTGTTCTTATTAGACTAGTGAGAAACTAATTGAAATGTGTAACTTTTAATTATAGTTACATTTAAAACTGAATTTCATTTTGCTGTTTTAATAAACATTTGTAAGAACTTCATAGGATGAGATATAACACTATTTTTCATTATTCTCCACTTTTACAATTTGAGATTAATGTTATAACATCCTTTACATTAGGATATCAACAAAATAGAGGAAAATTTCGGTAACAAAGTAAATATGATCCCTTTTTTCAGTTATGGAGAATTTTATATTGAAGATTTACTATTGTGTCTGACATTGTTGTCATTATTAGTGTTTTTACATTGAAAAGAATTTGAGAATTTGAGATTAAAAGCTTTAGACACAAAGGTAGATGCCATAGTTATTCAATAAATTATGAGCATATGTGATGGGAAAGAAATAATCTGTTCAAATATAAATTGGATAAATTTTACAGCATCCCTCTAAGCATTTAGAGCAATATTGTTTAAATCATTTGACTTAGGGTAATGTTTGTATATTATTATCATGAAATATAATATCTGTCTTTAAAATTGATAATATAATTAAATATATATATGATGTGAAAACAACACATAAGTTATTATATAATTTTAAAGTATAATACCTAAACATAATTAGACAAAAAATATAGACATAGTGTCTATATACATAGCCACTTGTTAGTATTTTAAAAGATGATTTCACAAATAAGAACTAGAACTCAAGAACTTGTTTAAAAGCGAGGAATCCCAGCACTTTGGGAGGTCGAGACGGGCGGATCACGAGGTCAGGAGATCGAGACCATCCTGGCTAACACGGTGAAAGCCCGTCTCTACTAAAAATACAAAAAACTAGCCGGGCGCAGTGGCGGGCGCCTGTAGTACCAGCTACTTGGGAGGCTGAGGCAGGAGAATGGCGAGAACCCGGAAGGCGGAGCTTGCAGTGAGCCGAGATCACGCCACCGCACTCCAGCCTGGGCGACTGAGCAAGACTCCGTCTCAAAAAAAATAAAAAAAATAAAAAAGCGAGGGTGGCTGAATCCTATGATTGTGCAATGAGAGACACTTAAATCTTATGAAAGTGAAGGTGAGGATGATTCCAGCCTGGTATTTGATTTAAAAGTAGTCTCAGCTGCAGGAAAAAAACAAAAGAAGGAGTGTAAAAGAAGGTCACCCTGAAACATACGCAATAAAACAAATAGTTAACACTTTAGTAAAGTAATCCAGAAAGAAAAACAGATATATACTGCCAGTGATGGATGCAGGTATGAAGTAGAAAGACATTGGAAAGGTTCACATTAAAAAATGATCTGAACAGATGAGTATAAAGAAAAGGAATTATAAAGTACTTGAGCACCAACTACATTATGGTTCTGAAGCATAAAATCTGAGACAATTGTGAAGAAGCCTCAACTGACTCTTACCTGGTTTCCTCTACCTTTATTTATATCAAACCAATGAAGGAGCTCAGTATCCCATTTCTCTCCAAACCTCCCCTCCCGGCTTCACTCTGTCATTAAAAAAAAAAAAAAAAAAAAAAAAAAAGTATTTCTTATCCATTATTTGGATTTAATTATTCTCAAAAATATAAATAATTAATCTATCATATTGTGTTCATGGCTGACTACTCTATTTGTTAGGCTGGGCTGACCTTGGGCCTAATAATTTTCTTCCGTTTTTAAAAATTAAGTTCTGATTCCAAGTTTTGAACAAGTTAACTGAATTTATCTGATTGACTCCACATTCTTATTCCTCATTTCATACATCTCTAAAATGGGTTGTTAACTGAACTATAATAATAAATAAGCTTTAAAAAAGTTGATGAACATGCCATTTAATTAATTGTAAGGGAAATGATGAAGAAATATTAGTGTACCAGAAGGCAATCAGAATATTTCCAGTTTACAATGCAGAGCTAGATAATAAATGAAACTGGTAAAAAGACAAATTGTACTTTAGGAAGTGTTCAACTCTGATAACCTGACCAACTTTGCAAAAGCTCTTGTTGACCTGCTGGAACTATTAACATTATATTAGGAGTGAGAAATGTCCTGGTTTGTGTAAATTATAATGTAATTTGATTTTGTCTTTTTTTTTTTTTTTTTTTTTTTTTTTTTTTTTTTTTTAATGAATGAAAGGTGTATTTCCTGCTTAAACACATGTGGACCTCATATCCAGGGTCTCAAATGCACAGGTAATGCCTAATCACATTTTGAAATGTTTAATGCTTATTTTGTTCAAGCTTGAAACTCTTATTTATTACTGATAATTGTTCTAAGGTATTTCTTGCTTTAACCTAATGCAGCTATATCTTCCTTACTTATTGTTTATTTGCTTATTGCTTATTGTTTAATTTAATCACATTTGCTATAATGATAGGCTCTTTTAGTACAGGACCCTGAAAGTAGATTGCTTTTTATGAAGAATTTCAATATAATCAAAAGGGAAGCTTCATGTTCTCTTAAATGCTTATTAAATATTAGTTGATGGTGATGATAACCTTTTTGTACTTTAAGTCCAACTTGCAGCAGTAATTCAAGTCATATTTGAAAGAGAATCTTGATTTTCATCTCAAACTCTTTTGCTTGTACAGTTCTTGAAGATAACTTATAAAGATAATGAAAAAATAATAATTCCTTCAATTCTTTATACTGATTTTAGAGTCTTTCATTTAGTTAACTAAGTAATGTACACATTTATTTTAAGGTCTTACCTTTAAATATTTTTCCTTAACTTATGAAAATGAAATGCATTCAAAGATGAATGAAACTAAAAGATTTTGAGCCTACAAGAATCTACGGACTGGTGAGAAATGAATAATCATTAAAATATGTTCCACTTAAGAGATGACATGAGAAAGTTTGATTTGCAAAATCGATTGAGATATGTTAATGAAATCAAATAGCAAATAGAACCGTAATTTTGTTTGCTACTTTTCACTGTCACTGATTTTAGTTGTTGGTTGAAACAGGGAGATTGTATAATGTCTTTAAGAAATCCATATTTAATTGTTTTAATATTGATTGTCTTCCCTAGAATTTAAATTATTTTTCATTATGTAAGCATTTCAAAGATTTGCCTTTTTTTTTTTTTTATGAATGACTTTGCTTTCTAAAGCACCTTCATGGCTTTGCAACAGTTTTCAGTTATTCAAGTATCCTTAAACTTGTAACAAATGATAACCATTTGGTAGTTAAGAGAAAATGGCAGAGAAAGATTGTACTGTATACCTCATCCTTAGTTATAACTGAAATAATATAAATAATTTCGAATTCAGGAAATTAATTCTTTTTTAAACAGCATACCATTATTTAGTGAAACAGCTACTGCTCTCTGGTATGCTTTTGTTGTATATTAAAAGAATGAACTCCAAGTTTTTAAATAAAAGTAAAATGAATATAGCTGTAAATTCTAGAAATAAAGAAAACTGTTTTTCTTCAATGTACTAGATATTGCAAAAACTCCTTTTCAAGCGGATCAGGTTTACGTATGTAAAAAACTGGATACGAAACCATAATACATATGGTCACTGTTTCATGTAGATGTTCTTTCTTTCTTTCTTTCTTTCTTTCTTTCTTTTTTTTTTTTTTTTGAGACAGAGTCTCGCTCTGTTGCCCAGGCTGGAGTGCAGTGGCCGGATCTCAGCTCACTGCAAGCTCCTCCTCCCGGGTTTACACCATTCTCCTGCCTCAGCCTCCCAAGTAGCTGGGACTACAGGAGCCCACCACCTCTCCTGGCTAGTTTTTTTGTATGTTTTGGTAGAGACGGGTTTTCACTGTGTTAGCCAGGATGGTCTCGATCTCCTGACCTCATGATCCGCCCATCTCGGCCTCCCAAAGTGCTGGGATTACAGGCTTGAGCCACTGCAGCTGGCTCATGTAGATATTCTTAATAGTGCCTTGTGATAGGTGAAAACTGTGTAATTCAGGTAAAACCATATGATGCTGTCACAAATAAGTCTAAAATGTAGTTAACCTGAACTACTATACTGTTTCATTTCAACCTAATTCATTTACAATCAAATAATAAGATTTTAGCAAAGCTCCTGTGTCTGTTTACCGCAGCTGGTATGATTGTAATCTACTTATATCAATGGAATTATAGCAATATATTCAGCAATTATGTTTAAAGTGTTAATAGAAAATGACATCGCCTTACAATGAACAAGCCAGTAGTATTTCTACTTCGGGATGGATAAATCCATAGGGAAGAATATCAGATAGTATTTTACTAAATTATTTTATGGTTTTATTCAACGAACAGTTCAAAAATTTATATAATTCCTATTTTACAAAGCTTGAATAAAATGAAACCCTTGATTTGAGGAGATCAGAGTCTATGGGAATTAAGTGTCTCTAAATAAAGAATTGTCTTTTAAGTAGGCACAGTAGTGGGAGAAAAAAATTCCACTTGGAGTCATCAGGAAGGGATGTGATAATATTTGTAAGAGAAACAACTTTCAGTGTGAGATTGTAGTTGATATTTTAGGTATGTAGAATATGTGCAGCAACACAGAGGTAGAAATTATCTTCTCTTTTACCGGATTGTGTTAGGTAACTGACAACAGCTAGAGTGTATGGTACATTATTAGGAGTAGAGTTTGTAAGTGGGCATGACAGTAAAGGAGTAGATGAACCTGAAAACACAGTTGAAAGGGACTCTAAATATATTTGAATAGTGAGTTGTTTGAACTTCGTTTTGTATGCAATGAAAATCCAGAGGAAGTTCAACAGGAAAGTGACATGATCACCACTTTATTTTAGAAAGCGAAAGGTAGCATCAGAATGAAGGTGTGGAAGATTAATGTAAGAGAGGAGATGAAAAAGGTAGACTCAATAGCAGGCTATTGAAATACTTAATGTGAGAAATTATGCAGTTGGGATTAAGGAATTCTACATGGACTACAGGGGAAATTAGCACATGGAGGTGATACAAAACATAGAAAAAGTGATGTTTCAATCTGTTGTATAAACATCCTATGATCAATATATCAGTCAATTACATTTGTCTCATACATACACATTTCTCTAAAAATTAATTGGTTCTCTTAATAGACTCACAAAGCTTTGGTAATAAAATAGATCCTCTGTAAATGTGCTTAGATGAAGTGAAAAACCATGAATGGCATAAGAATATAGATCCATTTGATTATGCCTTAAGGTGACTATGAAACTGCTTAGGTTTCCTTGAGGTTTCTCTAGAGATAAGATCATCTGGAGCACTACTCCAAAAGCAGTCTCATGTTCTTGAGGCTGAAACTTGTTATTTTACAAGGACTGAAATAACAAATTAAAATTGCTGAAGTACCTTTAGGTGAATATTTTGCCTTGCTGTTATTCAGCTGACAAAACAAGAAAATTCTTAAGAAATAATGAATTTGCCCTTTGACAATAAGAAATTATAGGTGACAACTAATTGTTTGACAGAGATGCAAAATATGGATTCTGTTTCCCTTCTGTGTTGACATCGGACTGACCTTTGGCTAACTTTGCACAGAAGGTTCCAGTCACATTCAGAATGGATTATGGCATACTGAGCACTGTCTCAACATGTTCTTACTGTCAGCAGATCGCAGGAGGGATTCCCTGTGGAGGATGTTGTAATCTCCCACTGGATGCTTTTTTCCTTTTCCTTTCTTCTTTTCTTTGCTTTGAAGAGCTGGACAAGAAAGGTATCTGAGCTGAAAGCTGAGGAAACCTGGAGGGCAAGTGCTGACATTCATGAGATCAGAGTTACTCTTGCAAGAGCTAACCAGCAGGGTAAACAGTTTGCTACAGCTTTAATAAATGAGACTAATAGAAATAGATGAGTTAATCTGCACATTTTTCATTTTCTTACTCAGCTAGTAGTCACTGAGCTCTCTATCATATGATTTTTCTCCCATACCCTTTCCTATTTCTTTCAATTAACTCATCATCTGCCTTCAGTCTTCATAAAACAAAAGCAGCATTCAAAAATGTGATGTGTTTCCAGCTTTTCTGCCCTGCTTTTTCCCCATCTTTGTTGTTTTATCTACCTTTAGTCTTTGATGATGGTGACGTACTGATGGGGTTTTAGTGTGGGTGTCCTTCCTGTTTGTTCGTTTTCCTTCTAACAGTCAGGACCCTCAGCTGTAGGTCTGTTGGAGATTGCTTGAGGTCCACTCCAGACCCTGTTTGCCTCGGTATCAGCAGCAGAGGCTGCAGAAGATAGAATATTGCTGAACAGTGAGTGTACCTGTCTGATTCTTGCTTTGGAAGCTTTGTCTCAGGGGTGTACCCCGCCATGTGAGGTGTGGGGTGTCAGTCTGCCCCTAGTGGGCTACTCAGGGGTCGGGGACCCACTTGAGCAGACAGTCTGTTTTCAGATCTCAACCTCCATGTTGGGAGATCCACTGCTCTCTTCAAAGCTGTCAGACACGGTCCTTTGCATCTGCAGAGGTTTCTGCTGCTTTTTTTGTTTGTTTAGCTGTGCCCTGTCCCTGGAGATGGAGTCTACAGAGACAGGCAGGGCTCCTTGAGCTGCTGTGGGCTCCATCCAGTTCGAGCTTCCTGAAGGCTTTGTTTACTTACTTAAGCCTCAGCAATGGTGGGCACCCCTCCCCCAGCCTCTCTGCTTCCTTACCATTAGATCCAGACTGCTGTGCTAGCAATGAGGGAGTCTCTGTGGGCGTGGGACCCTCCCGGCCAGGTGTGGGATATAATCTCCTGGTGTGCCCTTTGCTAAGACCCTTGGTAAAGCGCAGTATTGGGGTGGGAGTTACCCGATTTTCCAGGTGTTGTGTGTCTCAGTTCCCCTGGCTAGGAAAAGGGATTCCCTTCCCCCTTGCACAATAAGAGCACATCTCCCCCTCCAAAGGAACGCAGCTCATCACCAGCAATGGATCAAGCTGGACGGAGAATGAGTTTGACAAGTTGAGAGAAGAAGGCTTCAGTCCATCAAACTTCTCAGAGCTAAAGGAGGAATTACGTACCCAGGACAAAGAAACTAAAAATCTTGAAAAAAAAAAAAAAATGGAAGAATGGATAGCTAGAATAATCAATGCAGAGAAGGCCATAAACGAACTGACAGAGAAAAAAACCATGACACAAGAAATAAGTGACAAATGCACAAGCTTCAGTAACCGACTCGATCAACTGGAAGAAAGAGTATCAGCGATTGAGGATCAAATTAATGAAATGTAGCAAGAAGAGAAGTCTAAAGAAAAAAGAGGAAAAAGAAATGAACAAAGGCTTCAAGAAGTATGGGATTATGTGAAAAGACCAAATCTACGTCTGATTGGGGTGCTTGAAAGTGAGGGGGAAGATGGAACCAAGTTGGAAAACACTCTGCAGGATATCATCCAGGAGAACTTCCCAACCTAGAAACGCAGGCCAACACTCAAAGTCAGGAAATACAGAAAACGCCACAAAGATACTCCTCGAGAAGAGCAACTCCAAGACACATAATTGTCAGATTCACCAAAGTTGAAATGAAGGAAAAAATATTAAGGGCAGCCAGAGAGAAAGGTCGGGTTACCCACAAAGGGAAGCGCATCAGACTAACAGCAGATCTCTCGGCAGAAACTCTACAAGCCAGAAGAGAGTGAGGGCCAATATTCAACATTCTTAAAGAAAAGAATTTTCAACCCAGAATTTCATATCCAGCCAAACTAAGTTTCATCAGTGAAGGAGAAATAAAATCCTTTACAGATAAGCAAATGCTTAGAGATTTTGTCACTACCATGCCTGCCTTACAAGAGACCCTGAAGGAAGCACTAAACATGGAAAGGAACAACCAGTACCAGCCATTGCAAAAACATGCCAAAATGTAAAGACCATCGAGGCTAGGAAGAAACTGCATCAACTAACGAGCAAAATAACCAGTTAATATCATAATGACAGGATCAAGTTCACACATAACAATCTTAACCTTAAATGTAAATGGACTAAATGCTCCAATTAAAAGACACAGACTGGCAAACTGGATAAAGAGTCAAGAGCCATAAGTTTGCTGTATTCAGGAGACCCATCTCACATGCAGAGACACACATAGGCTCAAAATAAAGGGATGGAGGAAGATCTACCAAGCAAATGGAGAACAAAAAAAAGCAGGGGTTGCAATCCTAGTCTCTGATAAAACAGACTTTAAACCATCAAAGATCAAAAGAGACAAAGAAGGCCATTACATAATGGTAAAGGGATCAATTCAACAGGAAGAGCTAACTATCTTAAATATATATGCACCCAATACAGGAGCACCCAGATTCATAAAGCAAGTCCTTAGAGACTTACAAAGAGACTTAGACTCCCATACAATAATAATGAGAGACTTCAACACCACACTGTCAACATTAGACAGATCAATGAGACAGAAAGTTAACAAGGATATCCAGGAATTGAACTCATCTCTGCACCAAGTGGACCTAATAGACATCTACAGAACTCTCCACCCCAAATCAATAGAATATACATTCTTCTCAGCACCACATCACACTTATTCCAAAATTGACCACATAATTGGAAGTAAAGCACTCCTCAGCAAATGTACAAGAACAGAAATTATAACAAACTGTCTCTCAGACCACAGTGCAATCAAACTAGAACTCAGGACTAAGAAACTCAATCAAAACTGCTCAACTACATGGAAACTGAACAACCTGCTCCTGAATGACTACTGGGTACATAATGAAATGAAGGCAGAAATAAAGATGTTATTTGAAACCAATTAGAACAAAGATACAATATACCAGAATTTCTGGGACACATTTAAAGCAGTGTGTAGAGGGAAATTTATAGCACTAAATGCCCACAAGAGAAAGCTGGAAAGATCTAAAATTGACACTCTACTATCACAATTAAAAGAACTAGAGAAGCAGGAGTAAACATATTCAAAAGCTAGCAGAAGGCAAGAAATAACTAAGATCAGAGCAGAACTGAAGGAGATAGAGACACAAAAAACCCTCCAAAAAATCAGTGAATCCAGGAGTTGGTTTTTTGAAAAGATCAACAAAATTGATAGATGGCTAGCAAGACTAACAAAGAAGAAAAGAGAGAAGAATCAAATAGACACAATAAAAAATGATGAAGGGGCTATCACCACCAACCCCACAGAAATACAAACTACCATCAGAGAATACTATAAACACCTCTATGCAAATAAACTAGAAAACCTAGTAGAAATGGAACAGTTTCAGAAGGAATGGTACCAGCTCCTCCTTGTAACTCTAGTAGAATTCAGCTATGAATCCATCTGGTCCTGGACTTTTTTTGGTTGGTAGGCTATTAATTATTGCCTCAATTTCAGAGCTGGTTATTGGTCTATTCAGGGATTGAACTTCTTCCTGGTTTAGTGTTGGGCAAATCAAATCCAGCAGCACATCAAAAAGCTGATCCAGCATGATCAAGTGGGCTTCATCCCTGGGATGCAAGGTTGGTTCAACATACGCAAATCAAAATATGTAATCCAGCGTATAAACAGAACCAAAGACAAAAACCACATGATTATCTAAATAGATGCAGAAAAGGCCTTTGACAAAATTCAACAACCTTTTATACTAAAAACTCTCAATACATTTGGTATTGATGAAATGTATCTCAAAATAATAAGAGCTGCTCATGACAAACCCACAGCCAATATCATACTGAATGGGCAAAAACTGGAAGCATTCTCTTTGAAAACTGGCACAAGACAGGGATACCCTCTCTCACCACTCTTATTCAACACAGTATTGGATGTTCTGGCTAGGGCAATCAGGCAAGAGAAAGAAATAAAGGGTATTCAGTTAGGAAAAGATGAAGTCAAATTGTCCCTGTTTGCAGATGACATGATTGTATATTTAGAAAACCCCATCATCTCAGCCCAAAATCTCCTTAAGCTGCTAAGCAACTTCAGCAAAGTCTCAGGATACAAAATTAATGTGCAAAAATCACAAGCATTCTTATACAGCAGTAACAGACAAACAGAGAGCCAAATCAGGAATGAACTTCCATTCACAATTGCTTCAAAGAGAATAAAATACCTAGGAATCTAACTTACAAGGGATGTAAAGGATCTCTTCAAGGAGAACTACAAACCACTGCTCAGTGAAATAAAAGAGGACTCAAACAAATGGAAGAACATTCCATGCTCATAGATAGGAAGAATCAATGTCATGAAAATGGCCATACTGCCCAAGGTAATTTATAGATTCAATGCCATCCCCATCAAGCTACCAATGAGTTTCTTCACAGAATTGAAAAAAAACTGCTTTAAAGTTCATATGGAACAAAAAAAGAGCCTGCATTGCCAAGACAATCCTAAGTCAAAAGAACAAAGCTGGAGGCATCACGCTACCTGACTTCAAACTATACTACAAGGCTACCGTAACCAAAACAGCATGATACTGGTACCAAAACAGAGATATAGACCAATGGAACAGAACAGAGTCCTCAGAAATAATACCACACATCTACAGCCATCTGATCCTTGACAAACCTGAGAGAAACAAGAAATGGGGAAAGGATTCCCTATTGAATAAATGGTGCTGAGAAAATTGGCTAGCCATAAGTAGAAAGCTGAAACTGGATCCTTTCTTACTCCTTATATGAAAATTAATTCAAGATGGATTAGAGACTTAAATGTTAGACCTAATACCATAAAAACTCTAGAAGAAAACCTAGGTAATACCATTCAGGACATAGGCATGGGCAAGGGCTTCATGTCTAAAACACCAAAAGCAATGGCAACAAAAGCCAGAATTGACAAATGGGATCTAATTAAACTAAAGAGCTTCTGCACAGCAAAAGAAACTACCATCAGAGTGAACAGGCAACCTACAGAATGGGAGAAAATTTTTGCAATCTACTCATCTGACAAAGGGCTAATATCCAGAACCTACAAAGAACTCAAACAAATTTACAAGAAAAAAACAAACAACCCCATCAAAAAGTGGGCAAAGGATTTAAACAGATATTTCTCAAAAGAAGACATGCATACAGCCAACAGACACATGAAAAAATGCTCATCATCACTGGCCATCAGAGAAATGCAAATCAAAACCACAATGAGATACCATCTCACACCAGTTAGAATGGCGATCATTAAAAAGTCAGGAAACAACAGGTGCTGGAGAGGATGTGGAGAAATAGGAACACTTTTACACTGTTGGTGGGACTGTAAACTAGTTCAAGCATTGTGGAAAACAGTATGGTGATTCTTCAAGGATCTAGAACTAGAAATACCATATGACCCAGCCATCCCATTACTGGGTATATACCCAAAGGATTATAAGTCATGCTGCTATAAAGACACATGCACACGTATGTTTATTGCAGCACTATTCACAATAGTAACTACTTGGAATCAACCCAAATGTCCATCAGTGACAGACTGGTAAAAGAAAATGTGGCACATATACACCATGGAATACTATGCAGCCATAAAAAAGGATGAGTTTGTGTCTTTTGTGGGGACATGGATGCAGCTGGAAACCATCATTCTCAGCAAACTATCACGAGAACAGAAAACCAAACACCACATGTTCTCACTCAGAGGTAGGAATTGAACAATGAGATCACTTGGACACGGAAAGGGGAACATCAGACACCGGGGCCTATTGTGGGGTTGGGGAAGAGGGGAGGAATGGCACTGGGAGTTATACCTGATGTAAATGATGAGTTGATGGGTGCTGATGAGTTGATGGGTGCAGCACACCAGCATGGCACATGCATACATATGTAAAAAACCTGCACATCGTGCACATGTACCCTAGAACTTAAAGTATAATAATAAAAAAATAAATAAAATGAAAAAAATGCGATGTGATTATTGGAAACTTTTGTTAATAAAAGATATTCACAGAAAAGATGCTCACAAGACGGAAAGAAATTGAATTGTTACTGGTATTTCTCCATAAAACCGGAATTTTTTGCAACTGAAAGACCACACAGTGGAGTTTCCTTTCAGCAAACACTCTAAAGCTATGAGAACTTCCTGGAAATATTAGATACTGCAACTTCAGAAATACAGACTTTTTAAAAAAGGAAATATAGAATTAAATGAATAAATGGCAATGTTGAATACGCTGTAGCATAGAATTCTAGGTCTCTAGGGAGTGTCCTGTGTCCTACATAATAAATCACAGGAAAAGATTAAAAATAAATTAGGATAGTGTTGTGTTTCTATTTTATCCTTATACTTAGAGCCTTGGAAATGTAGAAGAAAGGTTGTCTCTTACATTATTTTCAGTGAAGTCTCTGTAAGAAAACAGGATGTACACTGCATATGAGACAAGTCTTCAAAAAATGTATTTTAATTTATAAGTATTGAAAATTTACCCATTGCTGGAAATTAGTTACAATTCAAGACTATATAATGTCAGCAGAGAAGTGTCCTATATGGGGCTATATATGTGTCTGTCCACAGTTGTGATCTTGGATGTTTTAAAGGCTGCCAGGCATGTGGAAAGATTACCTTTGCTTTCAGAGAAGGAAGTCTTTTCCCATAATGACTATTTGGTGATATATTCTAAATCAATCATTTGTCATCCTTACAAAGACGTTTTTAAATCCTATTATTTTTAAAGTCATCAAGGTTATGATCAGACTAGGTGTCTTATTACAACATTCAATGTAGTAAGCAAGAAAAATAACCTTTGTTTTCGTCCAGTGACACAGCACGTTTCAGGGAAAACCTATTTTTGCAAATGTTTAAACTGGTTAATCTCTGCTAAAGACGAGAAAATAATAAGATTCGCCCGTGTTGAGACTTCTTTGCTCAACCTTATGTTTTCAAATACCTGGGTGGTATTTTGATTATATTATTATGGTTTCCTCTTTGACTTTCTGTTTATAGGGTCTTTAGATAAACTGAAGTTTCTCTTGGCTTTAGAAGATGAGTAGACAGCATTAGTAATTTTATAGCAGTTTGCAAAGATTAAGATAGAATTAATATTGAAATTCTAAATACCAAAAGACAGTATTCCCATAAGAAAACTGGTTTGAAAGGAAAACTTTGGAGTGGATATTTTCTAAATTTACTTAACATACCAATGCCGAAACATCAATGGCTCACACTTTGAAAATTCTTTCCTAAACATAGAGAAGACTCAGCTTTCAGCTTCAGCGATAGTCCTCATAGGTTGGTACCAGCGATAGGGAGAAACATTCCTATCTTTACATTCCATGTAATGCATTGATGTAAAAGCAGTAGGTAGATAGCGCAGAGCCTGTCTTTTGGTCACAAGGAATTTTGAGAGATAAAGGGAGAGAAAGGCAGATGAGTGAAGGGCTGAAAAATCTGGTACACCCAGTCTCCTACTTTCAGACTTTGTCTTGGACAGGAGGAGGCATCTCGTATAAGTTGAAGCAATTACCAAGACTGGGAGCACTTTAGAGTCTCTAGGTTGTGGAACTCAGGAAGGAGATTTCGTCTCTGAGGTTACAAAAACCTAAATTTTGGGACTCAACATGGTTAGGCTGAAGAAGAGATGTAGTTTAGCTTTCTTGAGTTGCTTGCTGTACCTGTGAGGTGTAAATGGAATCCAGTGTTCCTGCATGACTCTGCTCCAAGTGAAACTATTTGAGGTGATATGATCCAACTGTGGTCATTAGAGGATAGGGATGGGTTGCTTATTCCTGGTGTGGATGGAAGATGTAGCAGAGGTTCAGGAAAGTTCACAATACCAGCAAGGGCTGAGGTACTGCCTTGGGAATTAGAGCTCATCATTAGGCCTTGATGAAGCCCTAGGAACCCTGACAGTGAGTTCCAGCAGGGGGAGCAGAAGTCAGACAGATAAGAAACTCAGAGAGACTGGAGGAGCCCAAGGACACAAGGTATTACTGTACCCCTCACTCGCTGTCATGAGAACAACGTAAGTCTCCTAGTATACTCACATCCTCCTCCTCTGAAGAAGAAAAAAGTGAAGGGGAAGGAATATCAAGATAGAGCATCCATCTTAAAAGACTGAAGGATCCAAAAAAGATTCTTCAAAACGTATCTGTGAAGGTTATGGAGTTTGAAGAGACTAAGTGTAAAAACCCGAAGAGACTGAAATATTGTTGTTTGGAAAAAACAAGTTTTGTTTTATGTGGGGTAGGCTCCAGAAGAAAATTAGGCCAGGTTTAGAGAATAAAAGAGCTATTATTTTCTATGTGTACCTTTGTGTTCTTTTAAGCTACTAAATTTGTTTCAAGAAATAGAAACCCGATACACTATTAAACCTTCCTTATTTTAACATGGAGGTCCCAATTATTAATAAGTTTGTCCTATACGAAGTAATATTGTACTGTGGTTATAACACCCAAATGAAGATAGCAATGTCGTATAAACATGGAGGATTTATATATTTTCTCAAAGTTATTAGTTCATTGATCTGTAAATTAGAAGCCTGGGAAGGCTCAGCTAGATTCTTTGCTTAGTCTCACAAGGCTGAAATGAAGGTATCAGGAGTTCTGGGCTTTTATCTGGACGCTCTTGGGGAAAGTCCACTTCCATCCTCATTCAGATCATGGGCAGTCCAGTTCCTTGTTGTGCATTATAGATCTGAGGTCCCTGCTTTCTTGCTGGGTGTCATCTGGGCCCTACGCTCTGTTCCTGGAAGCCACCTGCATTCTGTCTCACGTCGTCCTCTCTACCTTCAAACCAATAATGGCAAGTCAAGTATTTTTCATTCTTTGAATCTTTCTGATTTTCTCTTCTGCTACCAGTTAAAGAAAATTATGTGCTTTTTAAGAGTCATGTGATTAGAACTGTCCAATTTACTGAAAAAAGTCTGTCTTTCCATGAACGAAAAGTCAATTGATTCATAGCATTATTTAATCTGCAAAATCTCTTTTGGCCTGTGGTCTACTATAATCACAGGCATAGTATCCCATCCAATTCACAGTCCCAGCTCTGGGAGTTAGGATGGGAGATCACAAGTGTGGAGGTGAGGCGGGGGGAGGGGGGATCATTTAAGGATTCCTCTGCATCACACATTTATAGAATCTGTAAAAGAATGGAGAGGAAAGATGGTAAACTTGAACTGAAATCTCTTCTAAAGTATTGAAAATTCCAAGGGATTTTGAGTTAATTAAACTTATTATGTTTATGTTAATCTTTGAAATGTATATTTCTTTTTTACCGCAGAATTCTGTGGTTGATTTGTTGTCAATTTTTTATATCAAATGTAGTAGCAGGAATAGCATTCTTAGTTGATGAATTAGAAAAAAAAAAGAAATAAGTATGTGTGGTTTTTGGAAATTTGTTTAGAATTTTGGTCTGATATATAAGAATATGTTTTAATTTAGGAATAAAAGTATTTGCTATGGGGAATAGACCCTTTAAAACTGGTCCCATTTAATACCCCACAATACTAATTGAAATGGATCTTCAATGTATTTCCCCCAAGTGAACTAAAATGCAGATTTCAATTCTCATGAGATAATAAACTAACAATATCAGGGAATGTACTTCAACATCAGTAATAAATTTATTGGTTTCCTGACCTAACCGAGAACCTTAATCTTGACAAGAGCTTTTCAAGTCCTATGATTAACTAGATAATCCCAGATTGCATGGCCTTTATCTGAGTAAGGTCAGAAAGGGTTAGCACAGAGAATGTAAATCCTATCAGCCATGTAAAAGGGGCTGTACCACATTTCTGAATAATACTGAGGGGAAGTTATTTGGTTGTTTAAGAATAAAGATTAAAACCTACCATTATCATAATACAGCCTTAGGTCTACCATTAATTCTGAGATTTTGAAAATTGCAAATGAATTATATATCATATATTAATCCTATAGATTATTATTTGATTTTAATTGCTTTTGGGTTTACATTCCAAAGCCATGTTAATGTTTTTTCCAGGTTAAGGCAGGGAGAAATTAGTATTTATGTTTTATCCTTTTTTTCTCTAAGTTATAAATGTTTTCTGACCTTTAAATACTAATGAAAGGAAATAAAATAAGCATAAAATATTGCCTAATTGTTTTGTGTTTTTTGCTTCATTAGGAATCTTCTTTTAACAGCTTAATTTTTCCCAGTGTCATTGTAGGGGAAAAATTTCAAGTGGGCCACTAAAGTGACATTTGGGGTTTTCAAACAATTTCTGAAAGCAAAAGAGAATCACACAGGTTGCACCACTTATTAATATTGGTAATTTGACTGCATCATTTACAGTTCACTAGAGTTGCTATTTTTACACCAATGTCCTGAGGAAAGAGGGAACCATTCTTACAATAGATAAGGGCTACTGTATCTGAAGCTGGTGGTTCCTCTGGAGAAATTGTAATTTGGCAAAACATAATATACTTTTTAAAGATTATTTTACTGTAAATAATCAATATTCTTTTAAAGACTTGAAAGATCACAAGAAGTGAGTTTTTAATCTAGTTTTATGTATACTCATACTTGCAAATAAAATCTTAGAAATGATCTGTACCTAGTAAAACCTGGATTTTAGGTAACACAAACATATTTGGTTAGTTATGCTGCCATGTTATGTCTTAAATGTTTTTCTTTTACAAACTAAGGAAATAAATCACATATCTTTAAAATGACATAGCTGAAAATATATGTATCTGGTGGAGTATGGAATGGTGAGAAGGGGCAACCCACTGACCAGCTATTACTATTTGATCTATTTAGTCAAGGTTCTAAAAATGAACAGGAGTAAGATGACTAGGTACAGTAGACATAGATGACACATTTTAGTATAGCCTTCTCCTTACACTTTAGCACCATTGGGCCTATAGATGTCAGTGATAATTTCTGTATAGATGGGGTTCTGCCAGATTGAGAAGGAAGTCAAAATAAGCTTTGTCTCTTTCTTTATTAAACTACCATTCATGAGGAAACTGTACCATCTACATACCTCAGTATACAACAATATTACTAATAATATGAATATGGGTAGAAATATAAATTCTAGAATCTTCTGTTCCATAGTCAGATGCGTTATCCATTGTGCCACTGGCTCCCTCATATAAATTTTAATCTTACTAATGATAATAGTAAGATTTAACATTTGCTCTATTCCAGATAGCTTTGTTAAGGCTTTATATAGATGACCTTATTTAGTTGTGAAAAGAGTCTTAGTAGATAGATACCATTACTATTCTCATTTTACTCATGGGAAATGGAGGTACTGAAAGCTTAAGTAACTTGTTCACAGTAATCCAGGTTAAGTGACTGGCTAGAAATATTGGGCTTTTAAAATTCATATATTAAACTCATACCTGCTAATCATCATCCTGTTTTGTAGCGCAGAGAGAGACACATCTCGTTAAAAGTGCTCCTTGTGGTTGCAGCACCCCTCTTATTTCTTCTCATTTTATTTTCAACCATGGCTCACTCTCTTACCTTAGTCTCCAACTTACTTTTTCTATTATTTGCTTTGTTTAATATGATATGTGATACATCGATATATACAAAACAATACTGGTAGTACTTTTTGTGATGGTTATATCTATATATGGTTATACATATATTATATTATATATTATGCATAATACATTATATTATATATATTTTATATAATATATAATATATATTACATATATTATTATAATATATATAATATAACTTGATTATTATATAATATATATATTATATAACATAATATATAATATATTACATATATATAATATATTATGATAATCAAGTTTATTGCTTTTTTGGGGGTGGGTATATTTAAGAAATTATTCTCTCATTCCAACTCAGAAAAACATTGTTCTATCATTTTATTCATAAAGATCCTGTGTTCCCCCCAACACATAATTCTTGAATCCATTTGAAATTGTTTCTATAAAAGTGTGAGATAGAAATTCTTATTTTTTTGGTTCAAAATGGATTCAAAATTTCTATCAACAACATTTATTAGTGTCGCCTGTCCCCCTCCTCCCTCCTGATCTACTATACCATGTTCACCATACGTCTCAGTCCTGTGTATATTTGGGTCAGCTTCTGGGCTCTCTTATCTGTTACATTGCTTACTTTTTATCTCCTGGCATAAATGTCACATGTCCAAACAACATAACTTTCTAGTGGGTTTTGATATGTGTAAGAGAAATCCCCTCACTTTATGCTTTTTTTTTTTTTTTTTTTTTTTACTTCCACAAAAATTTTAGGATCTGCATTTCAAATTCTTGTTAAAATTCAGTTGACTTTTTGGATTCATTTAGCATAAATTTACATTTTTCATTAATTAAATGTTCTTGTCCATGAATGCAAAATATTTTTCTATTTATTTATGTTTTTAATGTCTGTCAAAACATGCTATGTATTTTTTTCGGACAGGTCTTACACAACTTCTATTGGATATATTCCTAGGTACCACATTAGTTGCTAATGTACATACTGCATTTTCAAAGAATTATACAGTCTATGTGTTGTGGATGTATAAAATGCAATTGATTTTTTAAATATTAATCTCAGAGCAACCCATCTTGCCAAACTCTCTGGTTATTTCTCATAATTAGGCTGCAGTGTATTTGGAATTTTCCAGGTAGACAATGAAGTCATCAGTATCGGAAAATAGCTTTATATTCTTTCTAATCTTTAGGTATTTGTTTATTTTTCTCCTCTTAATGAATGTTAGGTACTTCTAATACAGTTTAAAATGGAAAAGTCTTCACCTTAAGCAGTATATGCAGAATCTGATCCACTTATCACCACTTGCCCAGCACCGCCCTGATCTAAGTCATCTTTATCTCTTGCCTGAATTACTTTAATAGCTTTCTACAGTTCTTCCTGTCTCTACTTTCGCTTCTACTCCATCAACCACAGTATATCCTCAATACCACAGCCATGTGATTCCATAACCCTCTAATGGTTCCACATTTAACTTAAAGTCATTACAAAACGTACAATGTTTCTATAATGTTTCCCTTTCCTGAAATCTCCCCCTACTATTCTCCATTCCTCTTGTTCTCACTGCTTGCAGCAGACACTGTTGATGCCCCATCTCATATCACATTGACCTACCTCTGAATTTATTTACAGCAATGGTGATGGGCATTTTCTATGCCCACTAGCACCATCCCACTTCAAAAGCTTGTGTATCTGGACTCTTGCTTCTCTGCCCAAGGGCTGACTCTGGCAGCATGGAAATTTGCTGAGCCCACTGCAGTACAGCCCAGAAGTGTTTGGGATATAATGCTCCAAGGACAACTGCCAACCTGTGAGATATGGGAATCTGTGGATAAATACTACTTTCCTGTCTTGTGGTGGAAAATTCTGAGATGCTGTGTAAATGCATCCTCAGCTAGTCCTCAGCAAGTCCTCTACAACATGGAGCAGCATTTGCCCATTCTGGTAAACTCTCATCCACTCACCTTTAATAAGCCTTTCTTCTTTCTCTGCCTTCTTGCCTTGCCTGCTTCTCGGGATCACCTGTTAAGCAAACTACATTCATTCAGTTCTTTGCTAATGAGATTATTTCCAGGGAAACCCAATCAAGAATAGTGCATTGGCCACACTGACTTCTTTGCTATTTTTCAATCACAAGGGCATGTTAATGCCTTAGCAAAATTTCGCTGAGAGGAATTATTTTTCTTCATATATCTGCTGGGTCAACTCCTTCATGCCTTTCATGTGTTTCCTTCACAACCTTTTCTCTGTAAGGCTGAAGATGACTACTTACTTAATACTACCACCTGCACCCCTCCATATCCCTCCACCCTCTTGCACTCCTGATTTAATCTAATCTAATCTATTCAACTTAATTTTTTTTACCATATCACTTTTCAGATTCTAGCATTCTATGTAATTATTCACTGTATTTATTGATTGTTTTCTATTATCCCCTAATAAATGTAAGTGCTTTGAAAGCAGGGATCTTTGTCCATTTATTCACTTATATATCATAGATCCCTAAGAGGGCTCCTGGTATAGGCTCAATCAATATGTTTTCAGTAAATGAATGAGTAAAATAGAATAGACAAACATCTTGTCTTGTTCTTGATCTGAAATTAAACTATTTGAATGTTTCTTCACTTAGAATAAAATTTGGTATGACTAAGTCCTCAAAAACAATTTCAATAGAAACAAAAATTGACAAGTGGGAACTAATTAAACTATAGAGCTTATGCACAGCAAAATAACAAACAAAAAACCTGTCAATAGTCAACAGAGTACCCAGAAAACCTATAGAATGGGAGTAAATATTCACAAATTATGCATCTGATATGGTTTGGCTGCACCCCACCCAAATCTCATCTTGAATTGTAGCTCACACAATTCCCACATGTCCTCGGAGGTACCTGAATCTTGGGGTGGGTCTTTCCCATGCTGTTCTTGTGATAGTAAATCTCACAAGATCTGATGGTTTTATAAAGAGGAGTTTCCCTGCACAACTTCTCTCTTCCCTGCTGCCATGTTAGATGTGACTTACTCCTCCTTGTCTTCTGCCATGTTTTTGGGGCCTCCCCAGCCATGTGGAACTGTGAGTCAATTAAGCCTCTTTCCTTTGTAATTACCCAGTTTCAGGTATGTCTTTATTAACAGAGTGAGAACAGACTAATACAGCATCTGACAAAGGTCTTATACCCAGAGTCAATAAGGAATTTAAACAGTTCACCAAGCAAAAATCAAATAACTTCATTAAAAAGTGGGCAAAGGACAAGAACAGACACTTCTCAAAAGAAGACGTAAAGCAGCCAACAAGCACGGAAAAATACCCAACATCCCAAATCATCAGAGAGATGAGAATCCACAACCACGATGAGATATCATCTCATACCAGTCAGAATGGCTATCATTAAAAAGTCAAAAAACAACAGATAGTGGTGAGGCTGGAGAGAAAAAAGAATGCATATACAGTGTTGGTGGGAATGTAAATTAATTCAGTTACTGTGGAAAGCAGTTTGCAGATTTCTGAAATAACTTAAAAATAAAACTATTTGACCCAGCAATCCCATTACCACAAAATAAAATAAATCATTTTGCCAAATGGCACATGAACTTGTATGTTCATTACAGTACTATTCTCAAGAGCA
This sequence comes from Chlorocebus sabaeus, assembly GCF_047675955.1. Classification (NCBI taxonomy): domain Eukaryota; kingdom Metazoa; phylum Chordata; class Mammalia; order Primates; family Cercopithecidae; genus Chlorocebus; species Chlorocebus sabaeus. Next base: position 8,188,778 of record NC_132910.1, read on the forward strand.
AAGACATGGAATTAGCCTAGATGTCCATCATTAGTGGACTGGAAAAAGCAAATGTGGTGCTTATGTGCCAGTAAACACTATGTAGCATGAAAAAGATGAAAATCGTGTCCTTTGCCACAACATGGAGGCAGCTGGAGGTCATTATCCTAAGTGAATTAATGCATGAATGGAAAACCAAACACCACGCATTCTCACTTACAAGTGGGAGCTAAGCACTGGATACTCATGAACATAAAGATGGCAACAATAGACACTGGTGACTACTAGAGAGGGGAGGGAGGGAATGATGCAAGGCATGAAGAACGAACTTTTGGGTACTATGCTTAGTACACGGGTGACCGCATAATTGATACCTGAAACCTTAGTATCACACAATACACCCAAGTAACAAACCTGCACATGTACTGCATGAATCTAATATAAAAGTTGAAATTTTTTTTAAAGAAGAAGAAGGGCAATATTTAGGCCAGTTCCATTGGCTCGTAATCCCAGCACTTTGGGAGGCCAAACTGGGAGAATTTATTGAGGCCAGGAGTTCCAGACCAGCCTGGAAAACACAGATCCAATCTCTAACAAAAACAAACAAACAGAGAAGAAAAATAATGGGCATGGGATATGGTTGCTCAAGCCTGTAGTCCCAGCTACTCAGGAGGCTGATGTGGGAGGATCACATGGGCTCAGGAGTTGGTTTCTGCACTGAACTGTAATTACACAACTGCACTCCAGTCTGGGTGACAGAGCAAGACCTTATCTCTCAAAACTTCACTCCAGCCTGGGTGACAGAGCAAAACCTTATCTCACAGACACACACAAGCAAAATAGTATTTGTTGTAAGGTTTTGGTGGCAAACCTTTATTAGTTTAAGAAAGTCTTTTTCTAGTTATGTTTATGAATCCAAATGGATTGTTGTTTTTCTTTAGTCACTATCCTTGTCTAATTTTGCTTTCATAAAGTGAGTTACAAGAATGGTCGCATTTTATTTTCTAGAATACTTTTTATAAGAATGGGATGTTATCCTTGAAAGTTTAATAGAATTTACTCTCATCTTTTCTATATTTTTTCTATTTAAGTTTTCTTTGAATTTATTCTGTTCTTCTGTTGCTAACATCTTAATGTGGATCCTTAATTTTTCATCTGTTTATTTTGAAAAATAACCATTTAAGGAATTAAATTGGCACTGATTTCATGATATATCTTATAGCAGAAACTTTAAAAAATGTTTTATATTTAGATTTTCAAAATAGTTAAAAAAATTTTTAGTTCCTACTATGTACTCTGATAAAGAAGTTGAGTAACTCATAACACTAATTCTCAAATCCATCAAGTTTATATTCCACAGTGAGTGATGAATACATAAAGCAGATAATTTACAGTCTGGTGGGATAGGTGCTGCAACACAGGAGGTAAAAGGCAGCATGAGCACGCAGTTCAAAAATAATGTCCTTTCCAAAGAAAGCAGTATAAATTGGAAACAAGTATTTAATTATTGAGGAGATATTTTGAGTAGCTCAAATGTCATCATTACAATGAAAACTAAATTGCTACTTACGCAGCATTATGAATTTTGGTGGCTAGGGGAAGAGGGGAATTACTCACAGTTGTTTCACAAGTTTTGATATGTAATATTGTCTGTATAATTTAGTTCTAAATATTGTGTTATCACTATGATTTCTTCTCTGACTCAAGAATTATTTAAACATGTGTTTCTTATTTGCAAATGTATGAATTTTTAAAATTATATATTTTATTAATATCTAACTATATAAGTCAGGGTTCTTCATATAAGGAGAATGAACAGGATAAATATGTGTTTGTGTGTGTATTATGCAATTATGGAAGCAAGTCCCAGAATCTGCCAGGTGAATCAGTGAGCACAGGACCCAGAAGAGCCTACTGATGAGTTCCAGTCTAAAGGTCAGCAGACTCTAGACCTAAGAAGAGCTGATGTTTCAGGCCAAATTGGAAGGCAGGAAAAAGCTGATGCTGCAGCTCAAAGAATCTGATGCCACAGGCAAAAGGAATCTTTCCTGACTTTTGAGGGGGTCAGTCTTTTTATTGATTTAATGAGGTCTACCCACATTCGGGAGAGTGATCTGCTTTACTCAGTCTACTTATTCAAATGTTCATCTCATTCAGAAACACCCACATAGACACACCTGGAATCATGTTTGACCAAATGTCTGGGCACCTCATGGTCCAGTCAAATTGACACATAAAATTAACCATCACAATGTATTTCATAATGATTATATAATTTGATATTATGACAAGTCTTTGACATTTGCCGAGAACATATTTATGGTCAACTTGCGATCATATTTCATGTGGGCTTGAGAATAGTATGTATTCTCTAACTGTTGGGTAAAAAGTGTGTGTGTGTGCCTGTGTGTGTGTGTATAAACATATGACTGAGCCAGGTAGTCATTTTAGCAAATAGAAAACTCTTGTCATTTTCATTTAAAATTCACTATGATTAGAACTTTAGGAACTCAAACCAACAATTGAAAATGACAATAATAGGTTCCTGGGCTTCCCCTTAATTATGTACTGCACTTTTCTAATCAATTTTTTTTATTTAAAAACAATTGAATGTCTGACTGCTACAAATTTGTTTAACATTTTATTCATGACATTTTCTAAATGATAATTTTTCTTTTTTTCAGTCAAGTGTTCTTTCTGGTTCCTTAAAACCTACACAATGGAAACTTAAAACAGGGAAAAAATACTTATTTTCTGCTCTGTGAAATTATAGGTATTCCCTGAAGCAAAGAATACTGAATTTTCTGGCTGACTGGATGGAGAGTCTGGGTAAGCAAAGGGAAAGAGATAATAAGGACAAACAAATCCCAAGCTAATTTTTTTAAAATTACTAAATTAGATAGAACTTCTCCTTCAGCTAAGATAAATTGGCCGTTCCTACACACAACCTATTCCTTCTGATTTCAGAATATGTCTTTCTAAACTCACATCCCTTTTTTTCAAATTTTCTTTGGATAACAAAATAAACCAGTTTACCTGTATTTATTTGGTCAATGTAGGGCTGAGAGTATAACACAAACTACCAGGGAGCTGTTAGGGGTGGCATGATGTAAGTCCTCTGTTGGTACCAATAACATGTTTCATGTGAATTTTAAAACTTAACCATTAGCAAGCAAATGAAACATACGATGTTCTAGCTGATATTGAGTCTAATTTTTCTGCTGCTGTGATGCTATATGCTTCAGTTGGCATCCTCAGTTTCAAGTTGAAAATTATCATCGAAATGCCTCAACCCTAGACCACAGTAAACAATTCCATGATTTAATAGTTTTTTCCATGACAGCATTACTGGCTCATGTTTCTCCGGCAGCTTAATCATATTTTGATCATATCTTTCATTTTGGATTTGTTGATAGATATATAAACTTTGTTATTTTGTCAAAATATATATATAGAGAATAAAAATATCTATCTACATATTTTACCACCATGACAGATAGCTAGTAGAAAGTTATTTATTCATTAGTGTTTTTTATATTCTATCTGTCTAATTTTATACATATAAAATGTTATAATTTGCAAATTTATATCTTGGTTTAAAATAATAATTATAGTGGGTAATTTTGACTTTTCATTCACATTTCCCAGCATTCCTTTTGCCCCTGTTGTGTACATAGAGGGTACCATTTGGTTTGCTTTTGTGTTCAATAGTTTAAGGCTTTCTTGGTAGATTGCTGTAGATTCTGGAGGCCTCTTTGCTCACCTAGATGACACCCCTGAACTAATGACTATTGGGTACTGGAGTTTACAAATACCAGCCTCCTTCTTTTACTTAGCTTAGTAAAAATCCTAGGCATAATGTGTCCTCCAGAGTATTTCTGCAAGGTCTGGTTGAAGGTGTCAGGTTGAAGCTACTGCTCTGGCTCTTAGCCTCAAAGGGCTTTTCCACTTCATCTTTTCCTCTTCCTTCTCTTGTTACTGCCATCAGTTTTTTATTTCCTCAATAACACTTCCTTATAAATCACTTGTACATGGATGCTCAAATCAAGGTATGCTTCAGAGTCCTAAGCATAAAGATATTTAACCTTAAAATTACAGGTAAAAATGATCTTTAACTTCATTTTTATTTTGAAGCAGTTTATGCTTTAGACTCCCTAATTATCACTTTTGAGGCTTCGTTTTTACAATATGAATGCTAATACCAGTTTATACTGCATTTCATTCATAATTTATTAGGTAATAATCCTAATATGCAGATGATATAAAGCCATAGAATTTCAAAGTCCCATGTTATCAAGAGAGATATAATAAACTGGACTTGAGAGGATTGGAAATTACCAAGCATTCTCCAGTGCGTATTAGAGACACAGTCACTTGTTTTCATTGCATTCTCTGTGAGATTGTTAAATTCCTTCAGACTTCATGATCATTTTCAAAATTCCTGAACTTAAAATAAACTGACAGTCCTATTAGCATTAATACAGCTAGACAGGTAACAGAGAAAGCTACAAAGCAGAAATATTTTTATTTCCTTTTGAGAATTTTTGCACATAATATATGGCTAGGGAGATAGGTCTTTTGCAAAAGGCAATCAATTAGTCATTTGATATTGACTAATCTTAAATATTTGCAGTTGGGTCAAATTAGTGGTGGTTTCCTAAGAGGAGAGTGTACCCATGGGAGAAACCTTATAGAAGAAAGAGAATTTTTACAAATGATCCAACCATAAAGAGAGAGAGATTGCACATCTAAAATTACGCAATTGTTGTTGCAGAGTACAGGCAATTGAGTTAAATAGAAAGTAGGGAACCAAAAACAGGGAACATGCAAATAAAATGGAGACTTGTCCCGGTGGAAGAGACATTTAATTGTCCACAGTAGTTATAGTGCTCTATTATGTGCTGTAAGAATGCAGCAAACTTAAGTTATGATTACAAAACACTGTTTGATAAAATTTCATTGCACTAGATTAACTCAAATTTTTATTGTAAAACTGAATTCCATTTTTCCTCCAAACATTTACATAATATTTATGAAACTTGGTTTTACCCAGGCCACAAAAATAAGTCCTAGTAAACTATAAAAAACTTAAGATTGTGAAGTTCATATTTTATATTATATAGGTCTAGAAGTTAGTTTTGATGAAAGACAAAACATTAACAAATCTATCTTGGGTGTAAAAGAAAATACAGACTGTACTATTAATTGCAGGCCAAAATGCTTTTATTTACTTTAAAGTATTCTAAACTAGATGTGTGCACTATTTATTAAGAAAAATAATATAATTCTATATCCAATTTTTGATGAATAAATATGTATTTTTTGTTTTAGATAAAATGTTAAATATATTTGAATGAATTAACTTTTCCCATGTATGCAGATGTAGGAGGCAGAATTCTAAGATTATCCCCAATAACCCTTGCCCTTGTATAATCTCTTCCTCATGAATGTGTATGAAACTTGTGAATATCATGATATACTACTCTCCTGATTATTTCTTATTGTAGAGCAAAAAGAGTTTTTAGGTTGAGCCTGACCTAATTAGGTAATTTCTCTAAAAGTAGAACATTTTCTTTGGTGGGTAGCTGACAAAAAGGTTAGAGAGATACACTTCTCCTAGCTTTGAGGATAAAGACATGAGCTGATATGTTTGGAATTGCCTATAAGAGCCATGTGTCAAGGAGCAATGTGCAGCCTGAAGAACCTCAGAGTGACTCACAGCTGACACACAACAAAGAGGCAGGAGCCCGGGTCCTGTGGCTGCAAGGAGATAAATTCTGCCAAAACTCTAGTGAGACTGAAAGCAAATTATTTTTGAATCAAGCTTCCAGACGAGAATGCAGCTTGGCCAACACTTTGATTTCAGCTTTTAGAGATCCTGAGCAGAGGACCCAGCTAACTCACAGTTCTGACTCACAGAAACTATGAGATATAAATTAATGTTCTTTTTGATTATTACATTGATAGTAATTTGTTACACAGTGCTGTGACTGAATGTTTGTTTAGTTCCCAAATTCATATGTTAAGATACTAACCCTAGTGTGATGGTATTAAAAGATGGTAGCTGGTTGTGGTGGCTCACATCTGTAATCTCAGCACTTTGGGAGGTCAAGGTGGGAGGATCAGTGAGGCCAGAATTTCAAGACCAACCTGGTCAACATGGTGAGACCCTGTCTCTACAAAATACTTAAAAATAATCCAGGCATGGTGGCACATGCCTGTGGTCCGAGCTACTCAAGAGGCTGAGGTGGGATGATCACTCAAGCTGAGGAGGTCAAGGGCGCTGTGAGTTGTGACTGTGCTTCTGCACTCCAAACTGGGTGATGGAGTGAGACACTATCTCTAAAAAAAGAAAAAATAAAATAAAATAAAAGGAGGGGCCTTTTGGAGTTAATTAGGTCACAAGGGTAGAATCCTTTTACGTGGATTAGTGCCCTTATATTAGTACCTCAGAGATCTCTCTCAACCCTTCCACCACGTGAGAACACAGAAAATGGCCATCTACAAACCAGCAAGTGGGCCCTCACCGCACACTTATTTCTGTTAGTGGCCATGGACTGGGTGGCTTAAACAACAAACATTTATTTCTCTCAGTTCTGGAGACTGAAAGCCCAAGATCAATGAACTGGTTTGTTGTTTAGGCCACCCAGTCTACGATATTTTTGTTATACTAGCCTGAACAGATCAGATAAAAATTGGTATCAGAAATGGGGTGCTACCATATCAAATACCTAAAAATGTGGAAGTGGCCATATAACTGGGTACTGTGTAGAGGCTAGAAGGGTTTTGATGTGCATGTTAAAAATATGGACATTAAAGTTGATTCTGCTGAGGGGTCAGAAAGAAAAGAGGAGTGTGGGAAAGAAAGTCTTGATCTCTATAGAGAATATCTAAATAATGAACAGAATTTTAGTAGAAATACGGATGGTAAGGCCCATTCTGATGCACGATTAGATAGAAATGAAGAACACGTCATTGAACAACAGAGGAAGGGCAATCCTTGTCATAAAGTGACAAAAAACTTGGCTAAATTGTGTTTATAGTCTAGTGTTTTATGGAAGCTAGAACTTGGAAGCAATAAAATTGGATATTTAGCTGAGGAAATTTCTAGGAAAGGTGTTGAAGTGTGACTTGGTTCCTCTTGACTGCCTGTGGTAAAATGCAAGAAGAGAGAAGTGATTTAAAGATGAAATTACTAAGCAAAAAGGCAGAACTTAACTATTTAGAAAAATCTTAGCCTATGCATTTTGCAAAAAATGAGAACACTGTGTGTGGACAAGTGGCTGTTTTATAAGTAGATTAGTATAGATCAACCATCCAAAAGAAGCCAGGCACTATTCTTCAAGTTAATGGAGAAATGACCCCAAAGGGTATTTAAAGATCATTAGGGCCGCCACTCACATCACAGGTCTAGAGTGTGTGGGCCTGGGATACCAGGCTGTTTACACTTAGGTTTAAGAGGATGAGGTTGTCCAGAGCCATGGAGCCATAATCCCAGCCTGGGAGAGTCAGGAGCGTGGAGCTGTAACTCCAGTCTGGGAGAGCTGTATGACCCCACAAAGTCATTGTGGGAGTGGGGTCATCATAGAGAACCTCAGTGTGAGCAGCATGATGCTGAGCCATGATGTTATCACCCCAGTAGGTCTAGATAGCAGAGCATCAAGACAAAGGGAATCATTCTTGAGTCATGAGGTATAAAGGAATTTGTCTTATGGATTTTATTTACGTGGGACCTGACACTTCTTCTTTCCCATTGTCCATTTTGGAATGGAGTGGTTTCCTAAGAGGAGAGTGTACTCATGGGAGAAACCTTATAGAAGAAAGAGAATTTTTACAAATGATCCAACCATAAAGAGATAGAGATTGCACATCTAAAATTACACAATTGTTGTTACAGAGTACAGGGGATTCAGTTAAATAGAAAGTAGGGAACCAAGAACAGGGAACAAATAAAATGGAGACCTGTTCCAGTGGAAGAGACATTTAATTGTCCACAGTAGTTATAGTGCTGTATCATGTGCTGTAAGAATGCAGCAAACTCAAGTTATGATTACAAAACATGTCCAAGCCCATCCTACCATTGTATTTTGGAAGTACATAAATTATTTGATTTCACAGGCTTACAGATGAAGAAGAATTTTGCCTCAGGATAAATTGTACTTCAAATCTCACCGATATCTGATTTAGTTGATATTTAAATAAGACTTTGAACTTCATACTGTAGATTTCATGATGGAACAAGCTAAGACTTTTAGGGTTATTGGAATGAAATTAATGTATTTTTCATGTGTGAAGGACATACTTTTGGGAAGCCAGGTATCAGGCATGGAATGCTGTGGTCTGAGTGTTCGTGTCCTCCCCAAATCCATATGTTGAGATCTTAACTTGCAATGTGAAGGTATTAGGAGGTGGGGCCTCTGTGAAGTAATCAAGTCATGAAGATGGAGTCTTCATGAGTGAGATTACGATTTTGGAAGAGACCCCAGACATCTGGCTCAGTTCTTCTTCAATATGAGGACACAGTGAGAAGATATCTATATATGAACCAGGAAGTGAATCCTCACTAGACATCAAATGTGCTAGCAACTTGATCTTAAACTTTCCAGACTCTAAAACTGTGAGAAATAAATGTTTGTTGTTGAAGCCACCCAATCTATGATATTTTTGTTATACTGGCTGAAATGAACTAAGACACACAAAGATAGAAAACTAATACAATTGAATAAGTGATATCTTCATTACTTTTCTTGCCAAGTCTTTAAGAAATTCTGTTGTTTATTTTGAATTCATCATTTAACATGAGCAGCCTTAAAGCAAGGGCAAAAGTTTTGTCATTTGGGTTAAGGACAAAATAGAATATTAATTATTCATCAAAATGGTATTTTAGAAGTATATTACTTGACATAAAAATATGATCCAAATATATTGTTAATTGAAAAATGTATTTTAATTATATTTGGTATTTGATTTCTTTTCATTTTATATGTGTTTATATGATTGTGAGCATATATGCATACGCACACTACTTACACAGATGATACTTTTTAAAGTAAATATTGAAATGTTAAGAAAAATGTCCAGTGGTTGGTGGGATTGTGGTGATTTCCATAGTGAATATTAATTGTGTAATTAAAATATAAATACATCCATAACAAGCTAATCAAGGACTGTTCTACCAGAATTTTATGATTTTTAATGTGAGGTCCTATACCTTTACTTTTCTTCCCCTTTTCAAAAATTTTCATTATTATATGTTCATTGGACCACTAAACATGTTTGTGATATTTGTCAATATGAGAATAATATAAGTAGGGTTTACCCTCAAACCACACATTGAACAGGAAGGCCATGACATGAGTCTCATGGTAGATCTGTCATATAAATCAATAGTAAGGATGTGTTAAGACATTAGCTTTGCCCATGTAAGCACTGGAGACAAGAGTGAGGCAACGTGTCCTTGTTTGGTTGACATTAGAATACTGTTTGTTCACAGTAGACATTTCTTTGTACTGTATTTACATAGCTTAATGGGGTTTTGAAAGGTCAGAATCAGAGCTGTAGACATTTGTAACTGTGAATTACATACAGAGGCGTTGTTGAATTCTTAAATACATTATTAAAGAGTTTACACAAGCTGAGTTTTTACCAAAGAATAGATTTTTATTCTTGGTATACATAATTTAAAATTTGTATTTTCACTTAGCTTTCAGACCTCTATATCAGATGAGAAATTACTGTGTACCAGACTCACATCAAATAACAGCCTGGTCCCCCTTCATGATTCAATATTTTCCTGTAGTGTATTTGATTTTTTCTCTTTCTCTAATTGTTGATTACCAAGAATTATCTCTGAGAACAAGATGAATGTGTTTTCTGAAAGTATTATGGGAAGACTTTAGAAACAGAATGCTAACTAAATAAAGAGACCGATTAGTTTAAATTGTTTTTTCATTACTTTTTTTAGTTTCTCATAAGCATTTAAAAATAATCCCAGAAGGGGGCCATAGAAACAATCGAAGTTCCAAGTGACTTAAGATAAATGACTATGCCAATGGGAATTATGCAGGGAGCTTGCAGAAAACACAAGTAAAATCTCTCCTATCACAGTGGCCTTATTCTCTTTATTGGTTCCTCTTAGAGTACATATGAGAATACTTTTAGGTGAAACTATATTTGTTTCCTGCAAGGAGTTGACTGCTGTCTTAGTCTAAGAATGTCATAAATTGGAAGAGAATAGGTAAATAAGTCTGAAAGGAAGTGAAGCCTTACCAAGTAAGCAATTCCTTTGCAACATTAATGGAGACTGAATGTTTGAGAACCAAATGAGTTTTCAAAACTGTTTTAACTTTTAATAAGTTTTGCCTGACTGCCTTTGTGAGGATAAATATAAGATGTTAGAGTAACCTTAGGCTGACCATTGGACCGAAACCATTGTTTTAGTTCAAGAATGAAAAATAAATGAACAGAAATTGTTTGATAACTATAATAAGATAAACCATACAATGCTAAAAATATAGCTAATATTCTGGATGAAAGTACAGAGTTCAAGGCTTTTGACAAGTTAAATTGTATAGGATAAAATTTACTGAATATAAATTTATAGCTTTGTATCATTCAATAGTGTAACTACAAAGTGGAGATTTAAGGAGATCTGATCGGCAATAGTTCTTGTGAATGAGTCTTGAGTCCTTGCACTGATCTTCTCCTCCATTAGAGTCAACCATATGACCGGACTACCCCAAGCTTGTGCTAGCTTAAACTACAGTTACACTACTGTGGTGTTTAGATGAAGTGGAAAAATCAACCCTCAAAAATTTTCTTGAGTTATGCCACATCCAGCCTATTGTATTTGATTCTGAAAAGCAGCAGTTTACACAAAGGATACTTCAAGGGATTGTGAAGACACTCCATTTCTTGATATATGAAAAATGATAGAAGTGCATGTATTTGAGAAGGAAAGATTTAAAGACAATATAAGAGCTGTATTATTATAGCACAATATTTAGCTTTCTCAACTGTGGAACCAGGTTCCTTAGGTTTGATCCAGTCCCATCAGGGAAGTTACTTAAGCTTTGGCAAATATCGTTGATATCTTTTCCCCATTTCCGCATATTTGTAAAATGATATTAATAACTGGGTCTACTTTTTAAGAATGTTGTTACTGTTAAAAGATCTGCAAAAAACAAAGAACTGTTCCTGAAATTATTATGTTGGAATAGTAATCAATAAATTTATTATTAATGTTATTGTTAATACAGTTATTACTAAATATTTGACAAGACGCTTATATAGAAGGGGAATCAAGAACTTCAATTAGTTTCATAAAGGAGAACTACTAATGGTAGGTTAGGCTCAATGTGAGGAATATTATTTTAGTACAATATAAGAATTTTAAAACAAAGTATCATGGTCTTTCTAATGATGTAATAAACTCCTGTACACAGAAACTTTTTAAATTTATTTTTTAAATTGAAAAATGAAAGATGTATACATTTATCTTCTACATCATGTTGTTTAAAATATGTAAGCATTATGGAATAGCTAAATTGAGCTAATTAACATACGCATTACTTCATACAATTTTTGTGTGTGGTAAGAATACTTAAAATCTACATTCAGCAATTTTCAAGAATATAATATGTTATTATTAATTATAGTCATCATATTGTACAAGAGATCTCTTGAACTTATTTCTTCTATCTACCTAAAATTTTATGTCCTTTGACCAACATCTCCCTGATGCTACTTGCCCTCCACCAGATGATTTTTTTAAGCAGACATTAAGGATCATATATAAGGGAATCCTAGAGTGCATGTTAGGTTCTCTGAGATAATCTCTGCATTTTATTTCAACATTGAAGAGCCTGTGTTTCTGAAATGTTTTTTGAGAAAATAAATACTTAAAATATAGGTTATCATAATTTATAGAAACTAAAATAATACATATTGTGCCGTTCATTTACTCTCTTTTGTCATTACAAATTTGTAAAGTTGGTATAATATGTGAAGTAATGTTGCTATGAAGTCAGTCTGAGCCTTGTCCAAAAGTGTAGCTTGGATGGCTTTGATAAGGCAACTTTTCAAATTGCTGCAGTGAGTCTGAAGAGTTTGTTTGATGAAGATAGAGGAAAATTTGATTTTTCTCTATGTTCCTGGATGATTTAGGAAACCACATTTCTGAGTATAAGAAATCTCTTATGTAAAAAGACTATTACCATTTTTCCAATTTGTTTGAAGAAATAAAGATCATGTATACATTGATTACTCACAGGCTCACTTTCCCATATAGGTATTTTCAGGTAGTTCTGTTTAATTAAAAAAAAAAAAATTCGTATGTAAAATCATCAACTTCCCTAATGAGGTCATCAAGGAGCACAATATGTAAGACATATAATTGTGTGTATTTTGTAAATGAAATTTATTACAACTTAAATTAGAGTGAAAAGACCCCCCCCCCCCCCCCCACACACACACACTTTTTTTTGAGATGGAGTCTCACTCTGTCGCGCAGGCTGGAGTGCAGTGGGATGATCTTGGCTCACTGCCACCTCTGCCTCCCAGGTTCAAGCAGTTCTCCTGTCTCAGTCCCCCGAGTAGCTGGGACTACAGGTGCACACCACCATGTCTGGCTAATTTTTGTGTTTTTAGTAGAGACAGGGTTTCACCATATTGGTCAGACTGGTCTCGCTTCTGACCCCAGGTGAACCACACGCCTTGGCCTCCCAAAGTCCTGGGATTACAGTCTTGGGATTACCTGGGATTACAGGTAAACCACTGCGACTGATCCAGACCCATTTTTAATAAAGAAGTCTTGGGTCTTTAACCACAGTAGAGGAGTAGAGAAATAAGCACATGCTGTATATAAACTATGATTTGTATGTACAGATGGCAACATCCATGTACTCATATATAGTATTGCCCATGTATAACCAGAGGGGGCCTCTGGATATTAGTAGACTATAATATACAGTAGTAGTATACAGCATGTGTTACAGATGATACTATATATTATAGATGATGTAGTACACAGATAATATATAGTATCTCTTGAGAGCTATTGTAAATAATCTTGTGATTCCTAATTTGAGTTATATTCAGATAGACTATTTCATCTTTCAGAGATGTTTTAACAGAACTTATAATACCAAATTTTGTTTTCCTTCCAACTCTAGGACACAGGAGACAGCTGGGATGCACCTTACAATGAAATAAAACAAAAAATTATTTTCCCACAAAACTAAATTTTTTCATAAACAAAGAAGAAAATAAATTAGCAGATGTAGCTGCATTTTAATTTATTTATCTTCTTAGACAAGTTTTTCTCTGTAAAGCAATGAAGATAAAACTAGAGGCTTGGCACCACACACATTACACACATTACAACCAATAAAAATAAAATGAGCTAACTCTCTCAAAGGGGCATTACCCTTTTTCAAATTGAGCCCTGTATAATGCTATGCTTGTGAAAATTTTAATAGAGTCACATAGTGAAACAAGCTAAGGGACCATGAAACCCTGCACCTTGTCTGTGCTTGAACAATAACCTAGCATTGATCTTTTTTAATACTGATATCCTAACTGAGGGACAATTATGAGGTTGAACTTCATTTAACACATGGACCTACCAAGGTAGAATGCCAGCCCAAATCAAATGTATATACTGCATGCATTCTAAACTAATGCATTTCACATAAGCATTTAAGCAACTTTTTACCATCTATAGTAAATGTCATCATATATATTCTAACATTTCAGAAGCTCGCGTGATAATTACGTAGGCATTGAATTATCTTTGCATTGCTGCTGCTCTTATAGATCTGTGCCCTTACTTTGAGATGTATTGCATGTGGGCAGACATTTAGTTATGGATGATGTCCAGGTTTTTTTTAAAGCTCATTATCAGAGTGCTCTTCATTTTATAAAAGTACACCAGTAGAAATGAAGATGCAATTTGGATGAAAAAGACCTATTCAAATAATTATTCTTACTTTGAAGTAGAAGGAAAATTAGACATTAAAAATATAGTGAAAGTTTGCCTAAAAGTTAAGGTTTTAAATTTAAACTTACCTTTGATATCAGTTAGTTTTATTTGTAATATATACATATAAGTAATACTTTTTTATTTCCTTATAAATTTTAGTTTTCCAGTTTGATAAAATGAGAGTAATAAATGACTATATAATGTACATAAATAATTTAATGAAATAAATAACTACAAAATAAAGAAATTTGAAACTTTTATTCAAAAATGAGTTTGAAAAAATATTCTTTAGTAATAACCGGACTATATTAACAGTTCAGGAAACAAAAACTCAGAAAGTGGTGTATAAATATAAAGATTAGAAAACTGAAACAAATACTCAATTTAGTCAAAACAGCCTATTGGTATGAATAAACAATAGTCACAAAATATTATCAACGTTTTTAACCTGGACCATGACCAGTTAATGAAGATACTACTTTACCGAGGAGAGTTATATTACTTCTCCTCTTCATCATCCAATTATTCACTTATTCATGTGGTTATTAACTCATCCATTTAATTAACAAGTCTTTATAAAATGATTAATATATGTAATCTACCATAGTAGTTTACAAAAAAGAAATCACGTAATATTTTGTGCCATTTATTTTTGAACCATAATCAAATTGATCCATAATCAATGCGATGTGACACTGCAGGTCTTCTCATCATATGATGGAGTCTATTTCTCTACTCTTTGAATCTGAGCTGGTCTTGTAACTTGCTTTGGAAGAGAGAATGTGGCACAAGCAATATTGTGCCAGTTTTAAGCATAGACCTCAAGAGATCTTACACACAAGAGCCTCCAGGGAAACCTGTCCAGCTAGCACATGAACACGGTTGAGCTAACCTGCTGGAAGGTGAGATACACATGGCCCAGTTTATCTTGTCTCTCCAGTCAACAGCGAGCCAATACTCACAAGCACAGCTATATTATTGCCTGCAGACATGTGAGTAAGTCCAATTGGGATCAAGAGAACAGCCTAGCTGAGCTCAGCTCAGCTTACCCACAGAATTGTGGGCTAAAGGTTATTGTTTTAAGTCACTGAGTTGGGGTGGTCTTTTTTTTTTTGCAGCAAAAGCTAACTGGTAGAGCTAATCTACTCATTTATAAGATGATATCTATGTAGATCACTATATGAATTTAGATAGGATTTCTACATTGAAATATGTTTTCTTTGCATAGCTAGATGGATAAATGTAGAATGTGGCAAATAGATTTTTAGTTCATTTGCTTCTGTGGATTGAATTTAATACAGCCAAAGCATTGCTTTCCTCCAGAATCTGTCACCATTTTCTCACTTCAGGAAGGGGTTTTTCTTATATCACAGAGACAAAGTACATTAACCCACACTGAAACTGAGAGCACAGCATGTGCTATTAAACGGTTCTGGAAAAAAACCCACAGCCATTGTTTTATATTTCCAGTTTCTGAGATGAAAGAATATTTATTTTTAAGTGTACTCTCCTACTTTTATTCATTAATTAAAATGAATTAAACATTCTTTGTCAACTGTTTCTTTCTTTAACACTGCAAACATATGTCAGACTATTATTTTGGTTTATTTACTTTATTCAATGAGATACTAAAAATTCTCTACCATAGTCTTCTTTAAAACTACTAATTTCATTTCACATTCTGCATAATGGGAAAAAGCTTTCTATTTCTGAGGGAGTGAAATTTGAATTAATAAGGAAAGATACTAAAAGAGGAGATGAACTGTGATATGTCAAAATAAGGCCACCTAATAAATTCTCACAACCAGCCAGTGATTTTAACTGGAACTGTTTTAATTTCATCAATATTATTACAACAATAGTTCACAGCAGAAGATAGAAAATTTTCAAGTAAAAAGTATTTTAACTTCCTAAATATTTGAAAGATATAGTTTTCATAGCAATACTTATTCCAAACAAACTAAATTATAAGTAAGGAGTTGATTTCTTTGTATTATAACCAATATGTCTTATGATTCATGTATTTCTTCAATGATAATAATATTACCATGACTACTCAGTTAATAAAACAAAGTTACTTCCCTTGTAAGACATGCTAAAGTTAGTATTATATTATCCTTTAAAAAAAATTTGCTATTATTTTGCTAAACTTTTCTAAAATTTATGTAATTCTGCTGTTGGCTTTTGTTTGCAGCATCCTTGACTAATGACAGACAATATGGATATATTCAACCTATAGTTTTCCTGTTGAAATTTTATTAAGGTAATATTCCTTTAAAATATCTTTCAAAATGATAGTGGTAGAAGCAAATTGAGGACGGTGAAATGTGGCGGTAGTTCTGTGTGTGCATATGAATGTGCACATGCATTTATGTGACGTAGAAATAGAACAAATCTAAGTAGGTGGCATGACCTTTTCCTTTATAGAAGATATAAATGAGATTTATTGCATTTATTGATAGATGAGCTATGTAATTATAGTTTAATGAATTGGGATTTTTCTAAATTTTAAATATATCTGCAATAGTCTCTAATTTTAGCTTTTTACGCAATGTCTTAGTCATCAGATCTATTTGGGATAGATAATTTATAATGTCACATCTGTTCCATGTATTCAAGTAAAAGTAGCATCATGGAAAAAAATATCATTCTAATTAGCAAATTTACTAAGACAACTTACCTTCCGATTTGGGTTTAACTTTTATGGATGTTGTGAGTCATATATTTCTTAGTTATATTTAAAAATTTTAAGAAAGACATGTAAAAGCATATCATTACCTCTTTTGAGTTATATAGCAGATATTCAAAAGTTTGAATGGGTTTGAGTTTTGAAAGATTTTCCTTCATCCCAATTAAAAACATCCTGAGCATCTAAAAGACAATGATTACTTTTTTCCTTAGCTACATTATAGAGTAGGCCAAACACAGACAAAGCCATTACTTGATATAACAGTATTTGGAAATTTATGCTTAATGAGTTTTGGTACAAGGCACTAAGCATTATTTCTTATTTAAGATATTATTGGCAAGAGTTCTATGGCGTCAACTTTTATGTTTGAAGCAAAATGCAATTTTTGTAGATGTTGCACAAACTTTTTTCTTTTCTTTTTAAGATAAGCTATCTTGGAAATAAATATTGCATGATAGTCTTGGAGCAATGGAGCATCTTCACAAATAATTAAAATTCTCTTCGCTGGAAGGTAAACACAATTCGAACAAAGCTTTAAAGTTCAGGGCTAATTTCTCTTGTTACTTACTCTGTAAACAGTTTTATAAACTATTACAAGTGACAATCTTTACTAGTATCATCTGCTGATTTAGATATTCAGGAAAAAATTGTTCTAGCATAGGATAGTAAATATAGTATTTAATTCTGAAAAATATAGTTTCACTTTCTATATTATCCAAAACCATTCCAATTAGTAACTTGTACTTTTAAAAAGACAACTATTTTATAAAATACACTAAGGAGATTTAAGATAATTTAAAGGTCAAAGTTACATTATTACATTCTACTCTTCATTCAATGCTCTGAATCATAAAGGCATATTTTCATCTCTTGTTTTACTCACCATTCTCAGTCTTTAAAAAAAAAAGAACATTTGGCTGGGTGCGGTAGCTCACGCCTATAATCCCAGAACTTTGGGGGCCAAAAAGGGTGATTAACAGAGGTCAAGAGTTCAAGATCAGTGTGGCCAACATGGTGAAACCCCGTCTCAACTAAAAATACAAAAATTAGCCAGGTGTGGTGGTGGGTACCTGTAATTCTATCTACTTGGGAAGGTGAGGCAGGAGAATTGCTTGAACCTGGAAGGCGGAGGTTGCAACGAGCCAAGATCGTGCCACTGCACTCCAGATGGGCGTCAGGAGTAAGACTCCATCTCAAAAAAAAAATATTTAAATGTATATTTTTTTTTGGAAAAAGTAAAGTTGAATATTTGTGAATAATGCTCTTTCAGGGTAAAACGAAATGAATTCACAGAAGCTAATAGTCCGTGGTGCAACAATTAAATGCCATGGACAGTGCTAGGCTATTTGTTTTATATGATATTATGTTATTGTAACATTTATGTTGTATGTGACATTTATATGGGGTTCACATAAAGAATAAGAGGTAAAAAGACACATAGAGATTTGAATCACTAATTCATCTTCATTTCAAATCATTTTTTTCATTTTTATTTCTCGTTATTAATATCACTAAATCATTTCCATGGAAACAAAGCATTATTCACAATTAATAACCGTGAAAAAGGGTTAATTACTGCTGCCTAAGCTTCAGATTTTATTTCATGCAACTCTTTTTTGTTATGTGTAAATATAATGTAAATAATTGATGGTGGCTTTGGTAAGCACTTTTGTGATGATAAGTAACAATAATATGTATCAATAATGTTGACAATAATAATAATAGTAATAATGGTTTTATCCAGAAAGTTTGGTCTTTGAATGAGAAAAGATTGTAACTGTAGTAAAACAATTTTGAAAAAACTCTCTTTGACATGCTGCTGTTTTTCTGCTTTCTAATATCTATTCCAAAGTCTATTTTGTAACGCCACCTGTACTCATTTGTAAATATGCAGGCTGAGATCACATGCTTTGTTGTCACAAACAAGGTAATAGCTTGCACCTGGACTACAAAAAAAATGTACTAAGAAGACCTTGTTGGAAAGGAATTCTTCGCATGCGGTGGGGTGGGGTGGTGGGGGGCGGCGGTGGTTTGTCTGCTTTCCCCATATCAGTCCTGTCATTATTTATACCTCCTCAGGGCAGGGGAGATAAATTCTCCTAGCTATCTAGCCGAGGCTTAAAGGGTAAAAAAGTTGCATTTTCTGTCTTTTTCAGTCTGTCTGCTGGAATTTATCATACTCAATGCCTTGGTAACACACAAACAGAACTCCACCACACACACACACACAACACGCAAAATAACTACTAAAGACAATAACGAAACAACATGCTTGCTCAATGTAATTTAACTCAAGATCCAGGGCCTTTAGAAATATGTGTGCTGAATATGAAACCTAATCAGAAACATTTTTTCAAATGACTGTGAGTCACTGTGTGTTATTTTTGGTTGTTTTCTCCCTTGCATTTTTCTTCGTGGAAATGCAATTATCCAGGTGATTGGTCTGTAGGAGGAATGTTTTAGACAGGAATGGGTGTTTGACCAAAAATTCACAAGGGACTCAAAAGGAGGGGGAGCAAAGCCATCTCCATAATATTTTCACTTTCCAAGCTGTTGTGGAATGAACGTTCATTACTGCAACTTCTGAAGTCCCATAAGCTGATCATAAGCTGATCATTGCAGTCAGCTCTGAATAGCTCAAGTGGGAGCAGTTGTTTCCCACAAATTCCCAAGCAAAATTCTGGAGCTGTGAGCTGTTCCATTATGGTACAGATGAGGAATCACAAGTGCAGGGTTTTAACACAGACTCTATTATTCTTATAAGAAAGTGCATATTATTCTTATGCACTTTCGGAGGCCGAGGCCAGTGGATCACAAGATCAGGAGTTCAAGACCAGTCTGTCCAATATGGTGAAACCCCATCTCTACTAAAAATACAATAATAAAAAAAAAAAAAATCAGCTGGGTGTGGTGGTGGGCACCTGTAGTCCCAGCTACTCAGGAGGGTAGGGCAGGAGAATCATCTGAATCCAGGAAGCAGAGGTTGCAGTGAGTCAAGATCATGCCACTGCACTCTAGTCTGGGTGACAAGACTGAGACTCTGTCTCCAAAAAAAAAAAAAAAAAAAAAAAAGAAAGAAACAATGAAGGTGCAAATGAGAGCATTCTGTTTTTAAACCTAGTACTTCTTGAAAACTATTAGGGTGCGGGACACCAAAGTGGGGGCAACCAAACTTCCCAGGTACCTTTTTAATTTTCCTTTATTAAACAGCAGATTTGGATACTAGCAATTGGAAAAAAAAAATATAAAACAAATAAAGTTGATTACACTGACTGACATTCAACTGGGGGATGGTTCTCTACAGGGAAAACAAAGGAATGGAGAAGGAAAGAAAAACAAATATTAGTTAATAAAAAATATAAAAATAACAGGAAAATATTTAAAAACATAGAAATTAGACATTAACAAGCTGGAAATTGCATGAATACTTCTAAAGTATGTTTTGGATTTTTTTTTAAAAGATGAATTTTCACACCAGTTTTCTTTATAACATTTGTAACTATAGTAAATTATAACAGAGCATGGAGTAGCATTGATTCATCCAAGCTTAAGGGTCCGATTCTGCTTTCTATGTTCTAGGCCCACATGGAGTCTACAGATGGTACAGAATGAAGCAGGCTTAAATTACTGGTTAGAACTATCGACAGGGAGATCACATCCTCCTCACCTTATACTGCCTATTCTGAACAGAATTTTTTATAAGTTATGGCACTTAGTGAAATAGCACCTAGTGGGATAAGAACAGTTTATTATATTCTCTCTTTTCTCAGCATTTAAAAAGGAATTCTTCTACTATTTGCCAATGATGTACCCTGCTTGATGCCATAAGGGAGTTATTGACATTGAATTATTTTAACAAATTTCATTTTAGAGAATACAGTGTACAATTTTCATCTTATTTTAAGTCAATTTCAGGAATTGATTCCAGCTTGATATTAATCCTCAGCATGACATTGTAGTAGACGATCAATTAAATGTTTAAAAGAATTACTAAGCATATCCGGATGCTTATGATGTTCATAGCATCATATCAAATATGGGAGTATATATAACAGTAAGAAGAAAACATCTTAAATCTCAAATAGTAATTAATGAAGTTTCCATAAAATATCCAGATTCTTTTTTTTTTTTCTGGAGTACCTCTTATTATTATTATTATTATTATTATACTTTAAGTTCTAGGGTACATGTGCATAACGTGCAGGTTTGTTACATATGTATACTTGTGCCATGTTGGTGTGCTGCACCCATCAACTCATCAGCACCCATCAACTCATCATTTACATCAGGTATAACTCCCAGTGCAATCTCTCCCTGCTCCCCGCTCCCCATGATAGGCCCCGGTGTGTGATGTTCTCCTTCCCTAGTCCAAGTGATCTCATTGTTCAGTTCCCACCTATGAGTGAGAACATGCGGTGTTTGGTTTTCTGTTCTTGTGATAGTTTGCTAAGAATGATGGTTTCCAGCTGCATCCATGTCCCTACAAAGGACACAAACTCATCCTTTTTTATGGCTGCATAGTATTCCATGGTGTATATGTGCCACATTTTCTTAATCCAGTCTGTCACTGATGGACATATGGGTTGATTCCAAGTCTTTGCTATTGTGAATAGTGCTGCAATAAACATACGTGTGCATGTGTCTTTATAGCAGCATTTTAAATTGTGTGTTGTGGTTTTCTTATAAAGAATAATCAACTTTCAGTATGGATTTTAGGAACCATGGTATCGAGGAGGTAAAGCTTCAATATAAATTTGATGAATGAGTGGATAAATTCATGGTCAACTTATCAATTATTGTATCAATAAAATGAGGTTAATATCTATGGAATGTGTAATCTGCATCATAGATGTATCATATTATACTTAATATTCAGTATTGATAATAATTTAAAAATACTTTGAGATGTATTATTTAGGCTGCATTATTTAGGTAACCACCACTTCCTATTATAAAATGCCAGTCGCTTCACATATTTACACTACTTGTCTGATTGCTGAGGACATTTTAATTTGCAAATCTAATTAAGATGGCAAAATATGAAATAAAGACATATTTGAAAAGCAAGTTTTATAGCATGATGTCCTTCATAAGCCATTTCTTTACGCAAAGAGCGTTTCTATAGCGTAATTGCTTGAATACCACTATTAGTTTATTTTGCCTAAGAGATATGTTTGATAATAAAAGTATTGGTGGCCTTTTAGCTTATAAATGCAGTCTATTGGAATCTACCATCTAGCCTAATTAGGTCTTCAAGGACAAAACTTAAAGTTGCATGTATCCTAACAAATCATTGTTATCGATGCCGGGTAAAATATTTGGGGAGAATTTTTAATGATCCCCACTGGATGTCTTAATGATTTCCAACAACATGATTCCACTGAT
The DNA here is from genome assembly GCF_047675955.1 of Chlorocebus sabaeus. Lineage (NCBI taxonomy): Eukaryota > Metazoa > Chordata > Mammalia > Primates > Cercopithecidae > Chlorocebus > Chlorocebus sabaeus. The sequence goes on from NC_132910.1 coordinate 8,210,812, forward strand.
AAAATTAACACAACAACTCCTACTCATTATTTCAGACTTCGATACCTAAACGATTCCTTACTTTTTCCTGAGTTTTCGTTAGATTAATAAGATAGATGGATAATATTAAATTTCAGTAATGTGGCTTATTGGTTGTGCTGTTTTGGTCGATTTATATAGCCTCTGTATTCATCAACTTACTCTTTTAGGTAGAAATAGTTATCAGCTTTAAAGATAATTTGTGCAATATGTGTGAAACATAGGAAGCATCTAAAAGAGTACTATGTACTATTTTCTAATTAGCGTGTCATATTGCACACTAATTGGAAAACTCATCAGGAGACAATGACACATAAAGCAACTGATAAATCAAAAAACTTTGCTCTTTTGTTTGGTATGTATCACTTGCTTGTTTAGTTGATCTGTGCATATTTTTCTACTTACATTTTACTTTGGGTAATATTATCATTAATTTGCCTTCCCCGAATACATGCAAACCAATGATAGGGAGGTAGTGTCCAGAGAGCCAAAAATACTAATGGGCATTGTGAAATGTTTCCACAGACACTTCACATATGGATTACTAAGAGTAAACTATATGTTCCTGTCAATCCATACTACCAAATGACACCGAGGTGTTGTCATAGTGTTAAACTGATCCATGTAGTCTTATACCATTTGCACCTGTATTAAGGCATTGTCCACCTGCAGTATACAATAAATCCTGAAACTTTACTCTGTATACAATGGATGCTAAAATAATGATAAAAATTATGAAGTAGAGAAGCAAAGTGTTGAAGCAAAAATCCCACCATCTATTCTTTGACTAGAGTAAAATTCATACATATTTTTGTCTCATTCTGTTGCTTGGTACATTTAAGAAATGTTTTGTGAGCAGAATCAAGCCCTGTATATGCATTGGTTATAGGCAAAGAGAAGTGATCTCCATATGTATAATATCGCTCAACTAAAATGTATGCTCTGATGTGAAATAAAGATAAACTTTTCAGTGTATTACACCATTTTGAAAAGGACTATAGAACATTCTAGTTTTGATATGGCAACAATATACTTTTTTACCACAAATGAGTATGCTTATTGCTTCCTTTCCTCTCCAACCTTGGCACAATGTGTAAAAAAATAATTGTTTCTACATTCTATTGCCATCTGTTATGTGGCATTAAGATCAACTGCCCTTTTTTTTTCTGTTCATGGTGCTTTGTAAGGTTTTTCTTTGGCACACAGGTCATACCATCTGATTCTGCGGCTCTCTGCCCGTGGGTGGACATCTGGAATAGTTGGCTTAAATAAGTTTATTGCTTGTTGCTAGTTCTGTTAGAGACACAGTTCTCAATGGTTATTTCTTTAGTTTATCTGTTGGAATACAATTGGTTTCATTCCAGTAGACTATCTTCCATTGCACTTGTTTTCAAAGCTTTTCAGTGTCTTCCTCAGATTTTGATTCCTTTCCAGTTCTCACAGCTGAAGGTTAGTAATATGATTACATTTGAGTTGAATGTTTTCAGTTTTATATTGGTGCTTTTAGTTCTTTGTAGACTCTTTATAAAGAACTTAGCAAATAATTTCTTGTTTATATCAAAAATTAGTTATTCTGTGAGTCTGTAACATGAAGGAGTTTAACTTCTATATTGATGTTAACTTGGGATCTGAAGGGTATTTGGGGCTGGGTGCAGTGACTCATGCCTGTAATTTTTGCACTTTGGGAGGCAGAGATGGCAGGATCAATTGAAACCAGGGATTCGAGACCAGACTAGGCAACAAAACAAGACCACTGTCTCTCTAAAAATATATATGTAATAAAAAAATTAGCAAGGCATGATGGCACATGTCTGTGGTCTCAACTATGCAGGAAGCTGAGGCAGGAGGTCCGCTTGAGCCCAGGACTTTAAGGCTGTAGTGAGCTATGATCGTACCATTACATGTCAGCCTGAGCGACAGAGTCAGACCCCATCTCTAAAACAAATAAAAAGGAGTATTTGGTTTAGCATAATCATGACACTTAGTCCAGTTGGACTTAGTGTGAATCTTTTGCTAAATTTAACACATTTGAATTTTCTCTGTTGTTTACTTGAAAGACAATATCTGATGACATGTTGTTTGTTTGTACCCCTCTAAATGTTCTTTCATTTATGTCAGCATTAAACAAGGATCTGAAAATAAGTGAGCTAAGAGAGAGTCAGTGTAAAACAGGAAGAACATCAAGAATGAGGATAGATCCTTGCTAGCACAGATTCAGGAATGGTGAAGTGCAGTTTCAACAAACCCAAGAAAATGGAGAGTTTCAAGAAAATGATAAGGTAATAGTTTGAAATTATTATACTGAATAATGTTTCAATACTTTGTGTTTCAAAATGTAGAGAAATTGTCATTCCAGAATCTCAGAAATGATAAGTAAACTATTCACCAGGTATCCAAAATGAGATTTTTCCTTTTAAATGCATTCAATGTATCATAGCTGAAACAAAATGTAAATTCTTGGCTCAAAGCCCTGACTGAATACATGGTGATTTATCAGTTGTTCTTCCCCAAACTGCCCAAAACGAAGCCGATTCTGCATAAAAGGAGCAAATGTCCTCCTATTGACATGGTAAGTTAACATTCCTGTATGGCTATCATGAGTTGCACTCATCATTTTCTGTGGAGCTCACATTCATAAAGTTCTTTTTTTTTTTTTTTTTTTTTTTTTTTTTTTTTTTTTTTTTTTTGAGAAGGAGTCTTGCTCTGTCGCCCGGGCTGGAGTGCAGTGGCCGGATCTCAGCTCACTGCAAGCTCCGCCTCCCGGGTTTACGCCATTCTCCTGCCTCAGCCTCCCGAGTAGCGGGGACTACAGGCGCCCGCCACTTCGCCCGGCTAGTTTTTTGTGTTTTTAGTAGAGACGGGGTTTCACCGTGTTAGTCAGGATGGTCTCGATCTCCTGACCTCGTGATCCGCCCATCTCGGCCTCCCAAAGTGCTGGGATTACAGGCTTGAGCCACCGCGCCCGGCCTCATAAAGTTCTTGAACATGACTTGTACTATACCGTTGGCTCTCCCTCAGTTTACTCTTCACAGGTGAAAGTGCAGTATTCAGTATTCACCTATATTATCATTCTGTAATAAATTAAATATGTGTTTTTGTTTGTTTGTTTTGGTGGTTTTGTTTGTTTGTTTGAGACCGGGTCTCGTTCTGTTGCCCAGGCTGAAGTGCAGTGGTGTCATCATAGCTCACTGCCACTTCAGCCTCCCCAGGCTCAGCTGATTCTCCCACCATAGCCTCCAGACTAGCTGGGACCATAGACAGGCACTACCATACCTGGCTAATTTTTGTAGTTATAGGTTTTCCCCGTGTTGCACAGGCTGGTTTCAAACTCCTGGGCTCAAGTGATCCTCCTGCATTGGCCTCCCAAAGTGTTAGAATTGCAGGTGTGAGTCACCGTGCCCAGCCAATTTCTGTATTTTAAAAAGTATTTTTCTTCTTCAGTGTGTACCTAAAAATAACAGCAATTTAACTCCCCATATACCATTAGGAAATTCCAATAACAAATCAATAATGATCAATTTCAACCTATTAAAGAAATTGTTTGTAGTCTTAAATCGGAGTTCTTACAATAATTTAACAATTTTAAAATGTTTTTATTCCATTAAAGTAAGAATTCAATATTTATGTATTATATCACTATCTTTTCAAACTTGAGTAAATATTAACTTTTTTAAAAAAATTACTTCTCTACTATTTTATAAGACAAACTTATAAATTTGGAGTTAAATAGACATTTCTAATTGCTTTATCAAAAGCAATCAAAGATACTTTTTCTTTGAGTTCTATGTACCTTTTACCTAATCAGATCACAGCTTTCCCCCAATATTTCTTGTTAAATATTAAAAAAAAAATCTCGCAATCTAGATAATTCTGATGATACCACCAGCAACCACTTAAGATAGGAAGAGATAGATACTAATTAAAATTTTATTATGCTATAATACCATGAATGGTTAATTGATTGCTGTTGCAACACCCGAGGGGATCTCTGATTATTTCAAGAGAAAATACAATTTCTAAGCTCATAATAAAAATTATTTTAAATTCAAATTTTAAATATGTAATATCAAATCACTGTTGAAATCACACTTCTGTAAATCTCAACCTTTGGAAAAATAAATGCAAATTGAGAAAAGTCTGTTATTGTCTGTGTAATGCTAGGAACCAAATTATAAGAAAAGAAGTTTATAGTTTATTCTTACATGTTGAATTAAATGGATGGCATTTGAGGTAAAAACTTTATCAGGAACTTTTTTTTTTTAATAAGGAAACTTTTTTTTTTTTTTTTTTTTTTTTGAGGTGAGGTCTTGCTCTCTTCCCAGGTTGGAGTCCAGTAGCACAATCATGGCTCACTGCAGCCTCGACCTCCCAGGCTCAGGTTGATCTTCCGGCCTCAGTATCCGAAGTAGCTGAGAATAAAGACACATGCCACCACGTCCCACTAATTTTTTTATTATTATTATTTTTGGTTGAGACGAGGTCTTGCTATGCTTCCTAGGCTCATTTTAAAGTCCTGGACTCAAGCAATTCTCCTGCCTTAGCCTCCCAAAGCGCTGGGAGTGCAGGCATGAGCCACCACACCTGGCCTACATTTTTGGACAGGAAGAAAGTTGTGGGTTACAACATCCAGAATTGAAACACATAAGTATATGAGATGATTATGAGAGGAATGCCTCATGAACAAAAATAATTTGCTTTAACTCAAATTTTAACAAAATTCCAGAAAACTGATTTTTAGGAATATTAATACTTTTGACAATGAATATCAAACAGATATTCTGCTTGGTTTATTTTGTAGAATTACCAGCATAGAAAGATAGAAACTATGCTTAGCTCTTTTTTTTTTTTTCCTTCAATTATGGCTCATGTGGGTGATTGTATTTCTGAAAAATGTCTTCGTCACTATTTCTGACAGCAGACTGCTCTTCCACAATCTCACCACTTCCCCATCAAAATGTGGTGGCTATTTTTCCTTCCCAAGAAAATGAATAGGACATTGTAATTGCTGTAATGAATGTAATGTGGCAGAAGTGATGTACTGTGAATTCTGAGTCTAGGTAATAAACAAGATGTGGCTCGTACCTTCTTTTCTCTCTTGGGATGTTTGATGATGAAATCCAGCTACCACATTATTGAGAAAGTCCAGTCAACAAAGAGAGGGCATATGTAGTGTTTCACTCAAAAGCTCCTACCTAATGTCCCAGCTGACAGCTAGCATCAACTGCAGCTGACTTCGGTGAATGAGACTTTGAAAGATTCCAACTCTCATCCTTCCAGCCACTCCAGATGGTAATGAATGAAGCAGAAATGATCTATTCCATTGAGCCCTACCAAACTCAGTTTTGTGAAACAGGTTAATGGGTTGCTTTAAGCTACTACTTTTGGTGTGGTCTGTATATATTGTTTTAAAATATATGTGCATTATTATTATTTAGGTAGGGCTAGGCTGATAGATCAAGGGGCAACTGCCGTTGAAAATATGGTTCTTTATACTCACAGATCCCAAGAGGAAAGGCCACAAAAGGCCTCATGGGAAGCACTAGGGTCAGTTAGGGAGTAGGGGAAACATGGACAAGATCTCTTATTGTGGGTCTGCGGGGAGGAGTGGGTAAGGCAGGCGGGATACCTAGGTTTAGGATTGCCTAGTTTGAATAATTTCAGCTGCTTCTGGGGCAGAAGGGCTGTTCCGAGTTGTCTAGTACCTGGCTCTGGAGTGATTAGAGCACAGGAACAGTGACTCTGAATGGGGGAGCCTGACAGAGGATTTAGTTGGGGGTGTGGCTTCTGATTTGCATTTGAAAGGCATGCTTGAGCTTGAACTGTTCACTATCTCTAGGAATTGCCCCTGGGAAGGGCAGACCCTCCAGAGTCAGCAAGGCCCTAGGTACCAAAGTACCACGATGCAGGAAATAAAAAAGTGATGGTTAATAGAGTAGCAATAAGTAAACTATATATAGATAGATATGTATGTACAGATGTATGTACAGATATCTATATATATATAGTTTACCTATAGGTACTTAATTTAAGAGAGATATAGCTATCTGTACATACATAAACTATATAGTACATACATTATATATATAGATAGATATCTGTACATACATATCTATCTATATATCTACAGGTCTTTTAATCAGAAGTAAGATGAGATATTAATTTAAGGATACCTCAAATTTAATCGTGTGGATCCAGGACTGCGGGGCAGGAAGAAGCCGAAAGTACAACAAGTAAAAGTCTGATTCACTTAAGTTGGCTGTTGATAGCTTAATGGGAAGTGAAGAAGAGGTTATTGGAAGTTGGAGGATAGGGAAAACTTGTTTTGTAGTGGCAGAAAGTTTTAGAAGAGTTGTCTGTAGTAATATGGAATATAGAAATTATAACTGATAAACTGATGACCTAGCTAAGGAGATATCCAGGCAGAAGGATGAAGTTGCTTCCTGGGTTCTCATTACCTGTCAGAAAATGCCTGAGGAGAATGATATACAGAGGAAAGAACTAGTAAATACGAACTTGCTCTCCATTCCCATCCTCTTCAGATGAAAACAATTCTAAATTTAATAAATGGCTTCTGGGCAAAGATGGCATCAGGGTATTGACATGAAAATGTGATCTATTGATGAAGACAAGGGTGCAACTGCACAACACTTGGTTAAGAGTCCAGAGATTTGAGGTACCCAGATTAAACAAAAATGTCTTTAAGTATCTCATATATATTTTCTTTAAAAAAAAAACAAAACAAAAAACAGGCTTCTAAGACTATCAAGAACATTACCCTGAAGTACTCTTTTAGAAAACCTAAGATACAAGAAGACTTATTTCAAGGAGACTTGTGAGTGTGGATTTTATCTAATGGGGCAAACTACAGTAAAATATATAAAAAATTCATACATTTTTTAAAGAAAATGATATTGGTTGAAACTTTGCCAGCTTGGAGGAAAAGATACAATGAAAAGAGGACTTTGTAGCTTTAAATTTTTGTGGGTAGGAAACAAGTTAAAAAGAGAACCGTTTGGCTATAAAAACTGACAACATTGTATGACAAAGGAGTAATGACTTAAAAGAGGCTCTAAGCGAAATCTCAGAAGACAAAGCCAAGAGCTGCCATTGAATCTCCAGTAGCTATGGAGACTCACTCCTTGTAACATGTGCCCAGCTGTACTTTAGAATTTCTGTGAAGAGTGATTTCTAGGTGTCTAAGATTTCTCTCCCTTTTAAATGCAAGGATCTATATTGCATATCTAACCATAATATATTGAGGTTGTGAGGGGAAGATAACTTGTCTATTTAGCTTATAGGTCATCAGATCAATAGGAATTATTTTCTAGAGACAGTATTAGAGAAATACAGGATAGAAACTCCCTCTGTAGTTGGATTTAATTTAAGTGATGAGATAATAAACCTCAATCCTGAAACTGATGCATAATGAGGCAAGTCTTTAGGAGAACAGGTGATTCTGTTTTGCATATGAGGAGAATATGAATTGCTATCACCAGAGAGTAGATTGTGGTAGATTGTAGTTTTCAAAAAATGGTGTCAGAAATATTTCCAGGCCCACATAACCTTCCAGAAGCTTTCCTATTATTGTTTTAAGCTACAAAGTATGGAGTTATTCTGATGTTATTAATGAATGAACTATTTATCCTTTTAAGGAAAAAAACCACAAATTTTTATGTTATCCTTCCCACAATGTTTGTAGATTTTTTTCAATCTCGTTTTGATGATAATTAGGGATATTTGAGTAACTTTTGTAATGTTTCACATCTTGTAATTCTGGAAGCCAGATTCAAATCCAGACAGTCTTTTTCCAGAAACTATGCTCTTAGTCACTAAGTTATGTGGTTTACTTATTTATTGAATGCCTCTTTCATATCTAGCACTGAACTAAATGTTCTACAAAGAAATAAAAAGAACCCCATTATTATTATTATTATCATTCAACAGTTGGACAAACACGTACGCAGAGAAATAAAGTTCCTTGCTTAAAGTCACACAGCTTGAGAGTGGCAAAACTAGGTCTTGAAACCTGGGAGTCAAGCTGTAGAAACACTGCTTTTAAACAATGTCATAAGCTGCTGCTGTGGAGTTCTCTTCCTTCTTTTTTTTTTTTTTTTTTCCCAGTAGATTGTAAATTTATTACTTTCTTTTCAGAAAGCAGAGTAGAAAATCAGGACTGTAGTAGCACAATTCTAACGTCACCAGATTGTTTCTCCAAATATTTGGTCCAACTCTCATATAGAGATATGCTTTACAAAGATGGCCTTTACTAGGAAGTCCAATTTTTCTTAAATTTTCACATTACTTTGATAACCACTTAACATTGTGCTAAATGTAGATATTCTTGCAATTGTGTGATAATTTGAAGTTTGTGAATTTCAGTGCTTGTTACTGTAAAAACAAACAAAACACACACTTTGTTTCTGAATTGCCACCCTGAACACTTTTGCAGTGCTTTTTTTCTCATATTATTCATCAAATTATTGTAATTGTTTAAAAAACTGTGTCAACTATTCCGCCAGTCTGTGAAAACATTTAAGGAAACATAGTATTCAGAATATAAAGTTATAATATAAATTTGATGAGTGAGTAGATTAATAATTCATAGTCAAATGATAAATTTTTATATCTATAAAATATTTGTCTCTATATGTCAGAAAAATTTTTAAAGAGTATACAATGAAATGCATAACAATTTTTTGAAATATATACTGTAATACTTCCAGAAGTAAAGTATATGTATGTTATGTTATACTATAATTTTATAGGTATATAATATGGTATAATTATATATTATATATAGTACATACAATATATAAGTATATGTCACTATGTGTATTTATATATTTAAATGTAATAGGAACACAAAAAATATATTTCAAATTTAACAAATACTTTTAGTCCAGACACTGTTTCAAGCACTTTACAAAATGTTAACTCATTTGATTTCGAAAACAATCCTATGAAGTAAGAGCCATGATTTTTCTCATTTTAAAAATTGAAGGAACAGATACACAAACATCCATAAAGCAATTTGTTCAGTCACACATTGGGTAAGCAGGGGAATTTGAACCCAGGCAGTCTGATATTAGAATCTCTACTAGTAAGTATTACAGAACAATGCATATGAAATAGCTCTTAGTATGGCATCAACAAGCACTCGGCAAGTATATTAGATTGAATCATTCTTTCTACCCATAAAACTGTAATTTCATGTTTCAACCAATATAGTTAAGGTGGAATTTGACCAAGAAAAAGATAAATAACTTTATTTTCTGTGAATAAGTCACAATAAGATTGAGAAGAAAATAGATAAGTTATAGGATAGCACATCCTCCTAATGTCACAGTGACAGCTGTGTCTTCAAGAAGCAATGTAAAAAGTGTTTCTTTAGTGTCTTAACTTTCTAATCAATTTAACAATCCCGGGATGGGTACTGAGAAGCAGCAGGACTGACCATAATGGATATGTAAATACAGCTGCAGGGATTCCGTTACTAAAGAGTGAAACCCTGCCCTATGATGTGTTACAGTTAAAGGCAAATGTGTGATCCACCAGTTTGGGGGTGATTGATCAACTGAAAAGAAATCCCTGAACAAGTAGATATTGCTTTGGTAAGGTACTCTTAATTCAGCAAGAGTTGATACAACAGCACCAAAAGCATTCTATTTTGGACTTTTTAGGTTGACAACACATTCTTTTACTTTGCTTGAATTTTGACATGGGATATATATTATTATCTAGATGCCAGGCAGTGAATCTTTTTTTTTTTTTTTTTTTTTTTTTCTTTCTTTCTTTTCAGGTAGATAAATAACTTTTCCCAGAAATGTATTCTAAAGGAGAGAGACAGCTGGTGTCTGTACTTCTGGAATCAACTTCTGGCTTTTTCAGTTCTTAAAAAACAGTGTGATCTTAATCAAAACATTTCTTTCTGTGAGTTAGTGTACTCAATTACATTTATTTACTTGAGTTTTTCATTACAATCTAACTGATCATGTGATTAAGTGATATGAATATGTCTATGGCTATGATTTGGCTCTATACTAAAGGAGGATGAATGAGGGACTAAGAAAATCTAAGAAGACCATGTATTAGGCAGGTGCAAAAGTAAATGTAATCTTTGCCATTACCTTTAAGAGCAAAAACCACAATTACCTTTGCACCAACCTAATAATATCTGCCTCTACATTTCAGAGAAATTCCAACAAGTGTATGAAATGAAACACATAAAATTATTTTTGGAAACATACAATGTAAATATCACAGTATTATAAAACCTAATATGGGTGCAATAATAAAATAAAGTATGCTTATTGAGCATCTACTTTGAGGAAGTTTTTAAGTCTCATCTTGGCTATAAAATGACAATCACTGCAAACTTCTCTTTTATTTGAAGCATCCAGCATTCTCCTATTGACCCAATACTATAAGCTAAAGTTTCCAGCGGTGGTATTGTTATGGAACAACATATCTCAGGGATAACTGAGATTTAGAATTACTAACATAGCATAAATAATTATCGCTGTGGTAAGAATAAAGTGATAAGATGAATTTTGCATAAGAGATTTCAAGTAAACTTTGCCAGGGAGTGTGATGAGAAACATAAACTAGGTAAAATATTTAAGAGTATGTCCTTATATACAATACAGCAGGGGTCCCCATCCCCTAGACCACCGATGAGTACCCATCCATGGCCTCTTAGGAACTGGGCCACACGGCAGGTAGTGAGTGGCAGGTGAGCAAGCAAAACTTCATTTATATTTATGACCACTCCCCATCACTCACATTACCACCTGAGCTGGACTTTTTGTCAGATCAGCAGTGACATTAGATTCTCATAGGCGCATGAATTCTATTGTGAACTCTGTGTGTCAGGGATCTAGGTTGCATGCTCTTTATGACTGATGATCTATCACTGTCTCCAATCACCCCTACATGGGACCATCTAGTTGTAGGAGAACAAGCCCAGGGCTCCCACTGATTCTACATTATGGTGAGTTGTATAAATATTTCATTATGTATTACAATGAAATAATAATAGAAATAAAGTGCATAATAAATGTAATGCACTTGAATCATCTCAAAACCATCTCCCACAAACCCCATGGTCCGTGGAAAAATCGTCATGCACAAAACTTTTCCCTGGTGTCAAAAAGGTTGGGGGACCATTGCTATATAGAATAAATGTCTAATTATGTACCCTATTGCTGTAGTTATAGATTAAGATATATAGATATATTATTCTATATGTTGACTTATTTATAACCAAGATATGTAAGACATTTTATCACATAAACTCAAATATATCTGATTCAATATAATTTTTCTTAGTAAACAAAGGCTGAGGAAAATGAAAGAAAAAATTAAGACTCTCAAAGACAAGCAAGGAATTCAGCTTGTAAGTAGCATGGAGAAAAACAGTATCTGCCAAAGGCATATAAAAGAGTAAAGAAGATTGACTCAGAAAATGAGTCCAGTGTTTAAGCACCATGAAATGAAAACCAATATACAGCATATCATTATAATGTTTTAAAGCATTATGGATTTTATATTGGTGTTCAAAGCAACATCTAATCTGCCTTAGAAACTTATTTTGACATTATTTTGTACCTAGGATGCATGTCAAAGAAGCTTTGCTACCACACTTTGATCAGAATCAGACTCAGGAATAGATATTGTATTTAACTGCTAACTTAGCATCCGATGAAGATTTTGGATGATGTGTAATAGGAGCTAAACAATTATGAATTTCACTCACCAAATTCAAAATGTAAACATGGTTGTGTGAAATACAGTCATTGCCACGTATTTGATTGAAATATCTCGTTTGACTTTCTGATAATTTGGGATGCAATAAAAGTGAATTAGTGGTGACATCTAATATCCTTTTAAGTGAAATATAGCTCTATATGTCTTTTTAAAGAGTAAAAATTGTATATTTATTCATTTATGTTTTGAGGTTTTTCTTTTTATGTACACCAATCAGTAGCCAAGTACTGCCTACCATTTGTCAGTTTCATTTTAAGGGAAAGGTAGGTAAGAAATCCTCAAAATTTTCATCCTGAATATCTTTTCCTATACTTTAAAAAATAAGGACTAGCTTATTGTAAAGCTTCACTCAACAAAATAGAAGCCAACAGAAACTTACTCTACATTCTCTGTAAATGTAATTTAATTCAGCTTTAGTTTTATGGATTTATCTATGACAAGCAACTAATTAATTATAATATGTGATTCAATTTAAAAGTTATTATCAAAGTTTTGTGGCATAATTGTATAGTAAAGAAAATTGATGTAATTTAGTCCAAATTTATTGCTACTTGTTTATTCTAAAGATAATTCTGGTATTGGCTTTTTAAATTAAGAAATATCTAGGAAGAAGAAAGTTTTGCCTTTTAAAGCATATATTCTTAGTGGTATTAATATCTCCTAAATTGCTTCATAGATAGTAGAAGTTTTATATATAAAACATCTCATGTTCACACTTGTTAGTATTCAGAATGAAAAATATTTTAAATAGTGACAGCTTATAAAGTTAAATAAAGTTCTTACCATATATATGACCTCATGACCAAATCTATTTGCAAAGTTTCTATATCATAGTTTCCTTGGTTAGAAGTGAAGGAACAGACTTTTTAATGATCGCCATTCTAACTGGTGTGAGATGGTATCTCATTGTGGTTTTGATTTGCATTTCTCTGATGGCCAGTGATGATGAGCATTTTTTCATGTGTCTGTTGGCTGTATGAATGTCTTCTTTTGAGAAATGTCTGTTCATATCCTTTGCCCACTTTTTGATGGGGTTGTTTGTTTTTTTCTTGTAAATTTGTTTGAGTTCTTTGTAGGTTCTGGATATTAGCCCTTTGTCAGATGAGTAGATTGCAAAAATTTTCTCCCATTCTGTAGGTTGCCTGTTCACTCTGATGGTAGTTTCTTTTGTCAGGAAACAACAGGTGCTGGAGAGGATGTGGAGAAATAGGAACACTTTTACACTGTTGGTGGGATTGTAAACTAGTTCAACCATTATGGAAAACAGTATGGCGATTCCTCAAGGATCTAGAACTAGATGTACCATATGACCCAGCCATCCCATTACTGGGTATATACCCAAAGGATTATAAATCATGCTGCTATAAAGACACATGCACACGTATGTTTATTGCGGCACTATTCACAATAGCAAAGACTTGGAATCAACCCAAATGTCCATCAGTGACAGACTGGACTAAGAAAAGGTGGCACATATACACCATGGAATACTATGCAGCCATAAAAAAGGATGAGTTTGTGTCCTTTGTAGGGACGTGGATGCTACTGGAAACCATCATTCTTAGCAAACTATCACAAGAACAGAAAACCAAACACCGCATGTTCTCACTCATAGGTGGGAACTGAACAATGAGATCACTTGGACTTGGGAAGGGGAACATCACACACCGGGGCCTATCATGGGGAGGGGGGAGGGGGGAGGGATTGCACTGGGAGTTATACCTGATGTAAATGACGAGTTGATGGGTGCTGATGAGTTGATGGGTGCAGCACACCAACATGGCACAAGTATACATATGTGACAAACCTGCACGTTATGCACATGTACCCTAGAACTCAAAGTATAATAATAAAAAATAAAATAATAATAATAAAAAAAAGAAGTGAAGGAACAGGCTGGGCGTGGTGGTTCACGCCGGTAATCCCAGTACTTTGGGAGGCCTACGAGGGCGGATCATGAGATCAGGAGATGGAGACCACAGTGAAACCCCGTCTCTACTAAAAATACAAAAAATTAGCCAGGCGCAGTGGCGTACCCCTGTAGTCCCATGTACTCGGGAGGCTGAGGCAGGAGAATGGCGTGAACCTGGGAGGCGGAGCTTGTGGTGAGCTGAGGTTGCGCCATTGCACTCCAGCCTCGGCAACAGAGTGAGACTCCATCTCAAAAAAAAAAAAAAAAAAAAAAAAAAAAAAAAAAGTGGAGGAACAAATTTTGTAAGTAAAATATAAAGCAATACTGACAATAAATATATATGGTGATTCACTACTCAGTAAAAAATACCTCAAATTCAAAAAAATACACTAATGATCATTGTACATTCAGAAACTCAGCCATTAATCCTCTGGCAAATTTTAAGTCTGTGATTCAGAATAATTTCCTTGCAAATATCCAAAGAAACCAACAGTATCTCACAAAGCTTAGTGAACCTCAATTCCGTTAACTGAAGTTTTATTATCTATTTGTCTTTTTAATGCAGGCAAGACAAGGCATTCAAAAATAGATAATATATGGGATCTAAACAATTAGATCCCATTAGAGTATACTTTAGAGTGAGTTTTCAGAGTTTATGTTTTATTCTTGATTCCTCACACATTTACTTAAAACTCTTAGACTATTTACGACTCTCTTGTTGTTCATATGGACCTTCCAGGTCAGAGAAACATGAATAATGAAATTATATATAAGAAATATATTTTAATTAGACAAAGATTGTAGAGCCTATGAATACAATGAAATATGACTAAAGCTCTATCATAAGAATTCACTTTTTGATTAATAGTTGCTAAATCAGTAAAGCAGAAACCCAGGCAGGAAAAGACTTGATTGTGTAGTACTAGGCAGAGTGTGAGAGGCCAGCTTTTCCTCTAGTGCTTCTCTATTGTATTCTCTGTGCCTTTGTTCCGCTTTGTCTACATTCTTCCAATGTCATCTCATCCAGTCCTACAAATTCAAACATAATACTCTTGTTGATGATGCTCAAATTTACATCTTCAGTTCTTGTCTCTCCACTCCCACTACCTTATACTCTTTTTTATTTTCTTCATATAACGTACAAAATTCATTATTTCATTTTTTTTTGTATACTTGATTTGTTTTTGTCTGTCTTCCTCACTGTAATGTAAACACTGAGATCAGAGATCAGAGTCTAAAACTAGACTAGACCAGGTCTAGTTCAATTGTTTCATAGTAAGCAGTTGATAGTTACAGATCTTTGAGTTCACATTGGCATACTATTTTTTCTCACTTGTCTCTTCTGCCATCTACATATTCTCCGAAGTATCCTCTGTGTTAGTACATGATACCAGTAATCATATAATTAACATTAGCTAGAAGTCTAGGTCCTTACCCAGTCCATCAACAAGTTCCATCAATTTCATCTTCAAGATGTTTCCTGCAGAGCTCTGCCATTTCTTTACTCTAAGAAACACCATCATTTCTTACTTAGACTATGCAAGTTTTCAAACTTGCCTCATTTATTTCTACTCTTACCCACTTGCAAAATATCAAGTGATTTTGTTAAACCTAATTCTAATCACAATATTTCATGCTTAAAAATCTTCAATGGTTTTGTATTGTGCTAATAAAAAATATTTCAAAATAATATTGGTGATCTACAATATCTGAATTTATTTGTGTTCCTTACTTTCTTTCCAGTCATTTCTTGCTATTATTTCCTCTCTAGCTGACTGCGTCCACTCATGCTGCACTTCTCTTCAGTCCTGGAAGAAGTCACTCTCTAGTCCACCTTAAGGTATTTGCATATATTGGTCCTCCTACCTGGAATAATTTTCCTCCTCTCTTTTCAAGTAGCTAATTCTGTCTTAACCTTAAAGTCCTACATTAATATTAATATTCTAGAGAAATCTTTGTTCATATTACTCCTGCAATTAAACACCACCTTAATGCCCCAATACACCCTTGCTTGTTTCCTTCATGAAACTTAAAAAATTAAGAAACTTTTAAATTTGTTTTTGTTTTTGTCTATCCTCATTGTAATGTAAATTTTTTAAAAATTTATTGTTATTATTATTATTTTTGAGATGGAGTTTTGCTCTTGTTGACCAGGCTGGAGTGCAATGGTGTGATCTTGGCTCACTGCAACCTTTCCCTTCTGGGTTCAAATGATTCTCCTGCCTCAGCCTCTGGAGTAGCTGGGATTACAGGCAGGTGCCACCACACCTGGATAATTAATGTAAAATCTTTGAGACCAGAGACTATGCTGTTTAGTTTGCTTGGCTTTTAGGCAAGTTAACAATCAATAATTACTGTGGAGTAATGAAATCATTTTATCTCATGATGTGTCCTATCCCAAAAACACACCAAATAATCCCTCAGAGGATTTAGTTAACAGCCAAGACACAACTAAAAAGAAATTTTGAATAGTTCAATCAAACTATAGCCCTAATGGTTAGATGTCACATAGTGTAATCATAGTATATGTCAAATTTCTTCAGTTGCGAGCAAAATCAACCCAATTGTAAGTAACAAAAATTTGATATTTATTGATTGATATGAGATAAGCCAGGGATTAATTTGATTCTGGTATGCTTGGATCCAGGGACTCAAACAATATACAGGGTTCCATTTTTGTCTTCACCTGGACTCACTTGATTGCGTGACAGAATAGCAATTTTCTGACTTCCTAAAACATACATCCAACTAGCCTAGTAACCCCGGGAGAAATAAAACATTTTATTAAGTACTTCAGGTAATTGGCACAAAGAAAAATTTTATTAGCCTGCATTGGTTATATGCTTATTTTGAACCAGTGACTTTCCCAGGGATAATCTTGCTTACCGGGCCTCAGGTTTTATGCCCATTAGTGCAGTGCTGATCCAAGAATAGCGGGGATGCTATTAGATGACAAGTACAAATATTCCAGAGAAAAAGGGCAAATCATATTTCTTCTACCAACTTTTTGTCAAAAGTGGTGTTAGTTTTATTTTAAATTAAGTCTCTGCTGAATAATTTCTTAACAGCTTTGATAAATGCAATCTAATAGATAACTTTTGTTATCCTACTCTTACATTTTGCCTGTTGTTGAACTCATAATATATAGGTAATGATCACTCAAAAGACAAGTAAGTATAAGCCTACTTTGCATTTTATATACAGGAGACAAATATTAAAATGTTCAAATGCAAGCATTATTTAAAACAATAGATTATGATTGGTCCATAAATCTCATGGAATATCCTATCAGAGATTATCAGGAAAAAATGAAAATGTAACCCTTTTCAAGAACTTTTGAAGAGGAAATAAATATTGAAAAGAGATATCAGTCTAGTTGGAATGAAAGCTTTTCATCTATAACTAGCAATGATTACCTTGAGCTTTGATAAACTAGATTTCCCCAAAGTTTATTGATTTCAGCCTTTAATTTAAAAATAAGATGTAGTAGTGATAAAGATCCTAATAAAGCATAAGAAAACTTTCATATGTTTTTTTTTTCTAATGTGGTCAGTTGTGTTAAAAAAATCCAAGTGAGAAATGACAATTATAAAACATTTAAAAAATTCATCATTTTAGGCCTTTCAGTGAGATTGTGTTAAAGGGGATCTTGCCTAGGGCTCTAACATCCACCCTGCAACAGAATAATACATTTGGGACTTTTGTATGGTTATCTGATATTTAAAAGCGGCCTGTTTGAAATTTTGTTTCTAAGTAGATATTATTTACAGTTTGTGAAGCGCAATGAATTCAGTCTATAAATCAGTCTTCAAGAACACAAATCTTGTTGGCTGCCATGTTAGTAAATCAACTTACTTAAATAATCTTGGGACTCTGACAATGATGCAGGCTGTGGGCTTGGAAATTTAGCCATTGCCTTACTGTGAACTCAATCTTCTGACATTTTAATGGATTGAGGACCTATTTCTGATGGTTCAGTTTATACATGGACATAAACTATTTTGAGCACTTCAGAGCTGAGAGCTAAGAGCTGATGT
The DNA here is from genome assembly GCF_047675955.1 of Chlorocebus sabaeus. Lineage (NCBI taxonomy): Eukaryota > Metazoa > Chordata > Mammalia > Primates > Cercopithecidae > Chlorocebus > Chlorocebus sabaeus. Next base: position 8,228,545 of record NC_132910.1, read on the forward strand.
CCAGGTTTGGAGTCAAACTGTCTGTCCTTAGGACTAACTGGGATGGAGTAAAGTGTACATCTAAAGAGTTTCCATTATATGTATAATTACTGCCCTAAATAATATCATATATACATGGACAACCAAACAAAGTAACAATAAAACAATGGGTATTTCAGAGGGGATGATATATTTTCACAAGCTTCCCTCATCTCAAGTTAACTAACTTTGTTTTTTATTGTGTGTGTGTGTATGTGCGCACGCTTGTGTGTTAAAACAAACGGATGCTGTTGCTTCAAGGAATAATTGCAGCTTTCAAAAACACGGAGTCTGATGTTTGAGGCACTTTAATTGTACTTTTTTCCTAGTGTCTGGAATTGTTTGGCAATAAATTGTATTCTATGCTGCTTCAATTGCTAGTCTTTTCAGATCCTACTGCACTTAATTACTCAAGACATGATCTGCTAAAAGCTACATCTGGAAACAATGTCACTCACTGCGTTTGGCATTGAAAGTTGGAATTACGTTAAATGAATACTTTTAACCACAAAACTTTGAGAAAAATATTAGAGCCGCCAGGCACTTTCTGTGGATTTAGCTTAAAACGAATAGGGTATGCTGTTTATTCAATATTTACTTTCTGAACTTCCTTGATGTGACTATGGTGATGTCTTTGTCTTTGTTTACCTTTATTATGCATCTGACCAGAGTTTCCCATATAATTCTTGTCCTTCACCATATTAAGAGCCGATCTTGTCTTTTCTACTCATCAATTTATTTTTTATTTTTTATTTATTTTATTTTATTTTTATTTATTTATTTATTTATTTGAGACATAGTCTCGTGCCATTGCCCAGGCTGGAGCACAGTGGCAGAATCTGGGCTCACTGCAAGCTCTGCCTCCTGGGTTCACACCATTCTCCTGCCTCAGCGTCCAGAGTAGCTGGGGACTACAGGTGCCTGCCACCACGCCTGGTTAATTTTTTGTATTTTTAGTACAGACAGGATTTCACCGTGTTAGCCAGGATGGTCTGGATCTCCCGAACTCGTGATCTGCCTGCCTCGGCCTCCCAAAGTGCTGGGATTACAGGCGTGAGCCACCGCGCCCAGCCTTTATTCGTTTGTTTTTGAGACAGTTTCTTGCCCTGTCGCCCAGGCTGCGGTACAGTGGCACAATCATAGCTCACTGCAACCATGACTTTTCAGGCTCAAGTGATCTTGCCAGCTCAACCTCCCAAGTAGCTGGGTTTCAGGCATGCACCATCACACCCAGCTAATTATTTAATTTCTTGTAGTGACAGAGTCTTGCTGTGTTCTTCAGGCTGGTCCCTAACACCTGGCCTCAAGCTGTCCTCCTGCCTCAGTCTCCCAGAGTGTTAGGATTAAACGCGTCAGCCACCACACTCAGCTGTTTTATATGCTAAGCATAGTATTGTGGCCGGAATTGGTGGGTTCTTGGTCTCACAGACTTCAAGAATGAAGCTGCAGACCCTCGCGGTGAGTGTTACAGTTCTTAAAGATGGTGTGTCCGGAGTTTGTTCCTTTAGACGTTCAAATGAGTCTGGAGCTTCTTCCTTCTGGTGGGTTCCTGGTTCACCATCTGGAGTGAAGCTGCAGACCTTCATGATGAGTGTTATAGCTCATAAAGACAGCCTGGACACAAACAGTGAGCAACAGCAAGATTTATTGCAAAGAGCTAAAAAACAAACCTTCCCGATTGTGGATAGCCAACCCCAGCAGGTTGCCACTGCTAGCTCTGGCAGCCTGCTTTTATTCCCTTATCTGACCCCACCCACATCCTGCTGATTGGTCCATTTTACAGAGAGCTGATTGGTCTGTTTTGACAGAGTGCTGATTGGTGCGTTTACAATCCTAAAGCTCGACACAGAGTGCTAGACGGGAAAGTTCAAGTCCCCACTAGGTTAGCTAGACACAGAGTTAGCTAGATACAGAGTACCAATTGGTGCATTTACAAACCTTGAGCTAGACACAGAATACTGATTGGTGTATTTACAAACCCTGAGCTAGACAGAGAGTGCTGATTGGTGTATTTAGGATCCTCTAGCTAGACATAAAAGTTCTCAAAGTCCCCATTTGGCTCAGGAGCCCAGCTGGCTTCAGCTAGTGGATCCTGTACCCTGCCTCCAGGTGGAGCTGCCCGCCAGTCCAGAGCCCACCTGCACTCCTCAACCCTTGGGTCGAGATCCACGGGGTGCCAGGGAGCGGAAGCGCCTGTCGGGGAGACTCAGGCTGTGGGGGAGCCCACCACAGGGGAGGGGAGCTCAGACATGGCTGACTGCAGGTCCCGAGCTCTGCCCCACGGGAAGGCAGCTAAGAATTTGAGTGCAGGGCAGGCCGGCCAGCACTCCTGGGGGACCCGGCGCAACCTCCGCAGCTGCTGGCCCGGGTGCTAAGCCCCTCGCTGAGCCGCTCCGTGTGCTGGGCCCGCTGAGCTCGAGCCCCTGCCCGCCTGAACTCGCACTGGACCGCTGAGTGCTGCGCGCAGGCCCGGTTCCCGCCAGTGCCCTTCCACACCTCCCTGCAAGCAGAGGGAGGTGGCTCTGGCCTCAGCCAGCCCAGAGAGGGACTCCCACGGTGCCGTGGCAGGCTGAAGGGCTCCTCAAGCTCCACCAGAGTGGACGCCGAGGCCGAGGAGGTGCTGAGAGTGAGGGCTGCTAGCACGTTGTCACCTCTCAGTATGCAAAATATTAAACTTAGCCTTTGGATGTCAAAGGCAACACAAGATTTTCCCATTTGAGAAAAAGTTTATTTTAATTTCAGAAATGACAGAGAAATTCTTTAGAATTTCTTTCATAGAATTGAAATATATGCTTCTGTTGAGCCCACAACTGTTTGGCTTCTTCACAGAGCCACCCAGGGAACGTGGCTTATGCTACATGGAGACCATGGCTTGGGCACATTCTGTAATATTTTGGATCCTGTATTTGTTTCACACTGTAAACACGCCTGGGCTTCAAAAGATGACTATGGTGATGTCTTTGTTTTGCTTACTTGAGGTTGAATCAGTCCAAAGGTAGCAGTGATATAAAATTAATAGTATATTCAGTTAAATACGTGTCTTTAGAAACTAAGTATAATATAGATACTAGTGAAAGTACTAAGACTTATTAATAAGATACATTTATTATAATGTAATACAGTAATACTTATATAAATATCTTAATAAGTATCTTTTGCATAAAATTTAATGCAATAATAAGATCATTTCTATGACCTTTTTTTCCTGGCTAACAGTATTATTTCTGATGTGTTTAGTTTTCAGTGACATAATGAGATACATGATTGTGTTTTCCACTTCAACGTGATTTTAAAATATTTTTTTCTTTTAGAAAAAAGTTTAGTTTTAGTAGAACCGCCTGCTGCTTTTATTATTTTCCTTAAGTAATTTAATAAATGCAGCCTTATATAACATCTTTTTAAATTGACTGAGGCTAGCCGCACATGAGAACAAAATACCCCACAACTCCATTCATCTTTGATATTTGATTTGCAAGCTACAGTTAAGCTTGTTGATTAAAAAGCAAAGCGAAAGCAGTCTGAATGACATCAGTCACTGAAAGAGAGGCAGCTTTCTCAGCGATTTATATTCCTCATAGTAAGTTAATTGACAAATAGATTACTAAAGAATTGACACTATGCGACACTTTGGCATGGTAATTAATACTATATTTGGCAGAAGTCAGATGCTCATTGACCGTCACAGAAGATGATCAGTTTATGTCTTCAGAATCTACTAGCTGCATGGCAAGACATTGTAGGGTAGATTGTTTATATTGTTAGTTATATCAACATAATATTACATTGTATTAGTCTATCCATTCTGGAATATTTGCATTGATGATAATATATGCATTATACAGTTGAATCAGTTTAAAATCAACACTGTGCTACAGTGTAGATTGTATAAATTGTATTACCTTAATATGGCACTTACTGATGGGAAATAATTTAAGACTGAATGGTCAACAGAGGTCCTCTCTTTGAATACAGCACTTCAGAGCATTAGTGAAAGAGTCACAGCCAAGAGGTGAAAGGGTTGGTGTCCTGATATCTGTATTTCTATTACCTTCATGCCACAATTGAAAGCATTTTCTGCATAGCTTGTAGAACTTATCATTAAAGAGCCACTCTTTTGAATAATGTTCTACAGATATTTGAACTAACTCTCTGAAGAACATATTAAGGTTATTTTCCCAAGTTTTCTGTTAACTCTGGTATATGTCTGCAGTATTTTCATGCTATCATTGAAGTTATATTTTTAAAATATCAGAATACTATGTAATAAATCCTTCTTGGACTTACATGGTGTAATAATGAGGAAACACATTATTTTTTATTAGAAAAAGTTGCAAAAACTTGAAAACTTAAACTTCTTTCCCTTTCATGCTTCTGGTGAATAGAGAGAGTTATAGAGACAACCTTACATGTCTGGATTCAATGCCTTGGATCGAGTATAGGGTCATACATAACACTGGATTCCATGTTGACAGTTCCTCTAAAATGGGGAAAAAATGCCATTTGATATGAAAATGTAGACTAAGAAAGCATGAATATAAACTGCATATTCTGAATTTTGCAATTGCTATTTGGGATTAACTGCATAAATGCTTTCTGATCATCTGCATGCAAATGACAGATATGAAATGTAATGAATAAAAGTGCATATATTTTATATATCTCATCATACTGACATACAGTATTGACTTCCTTCATATTTATTTGTAATGCGTTTAAATTGGATATTTTATAGAAATTTTCTAAATAATTCAGTATTATAGAAATAAAGTTTAGCCAGCAGTTAACAAAGATATTTGGAAAGCATGGTTCCATGATATCTCCATAGGAATTATGTTGATAATTTTATGTGTTTTTCATATTACTTATATCAATAACATGTTTTCATCAGCGTTTTCTTTATTTTCATTTATTTTTAAATAGAAAGGAAATTCTAGTTTATTTGGTTACAACTATCTCATGCTGTACTTGAAAATATTATTATATCTGGTAACAAGAAAACAACTGCTAACCTATATAAAATATACATTTCCTGTACATTTTATTTTTTCTGTACTAATAAATAGATGCAAATCTTTATTTCTTCTTTATCACTATTAGTCACTTTAGATTTCTACTTTTGTTGACTTAAGAATGATTTTTCTACCATATTTGTGAGCCACCTATAATTTTTTTTTCAGTACCTAATTACCTTTGGAAAAATTGAGTGTTTTCTGGATGTTTTCTTCTTTTTTTTCTAGTGGAGCAAAGGCGAATAATGCTTCCCCTATCCTCCTCTTCCATTATCCAATTGCCTTTGGTTTCCCAAGAAGCACAATGGCACTTATGAGCTTATTGCTGCTTTATTTATTTCTAAAATCTTTTATCCTCTATCTCAATACCTTTTGTATTTCCCATTTCATTTTATTCCTTTACTTTCTAGATTGTTTTCATGTGTTCTTGAATCAAACAGGCTTTTCCTTCAAGGTTAATATTCTATGTACTTTTCCTTTTCTCTTTCTTATTTTTTTGGTCTTTGATCATTCTCTCCATTTCCCTCGCCCTTCATATGGATCATTTACAACTTCATAAAAGTGTATTTATTTGAATTCCCTGAAATCAACCCATGAATACTTCAGTTTGTGTGTGTGTGTGTGTGTGTGTGTGCACGCGCGCGCTTCCCCCTCTAGGCTCCAGTCCACTTATAACTCTGTTTTGCAATGCATTTCCTTTAGTGGAACGCACATTTATCATACTGTACCCTGTTTCTCTTGGGGCTCTTTTGGCTACTTTCTTTAAGGACCTTGTGTAGCGTTTTTGTTTTAGGAACAACTGATCTAGACTAATCAGGATGAAGGCCCTTCACATGTTTCATTTTATTTGAAACTTATTTCTTCTGTGGCTGCAGCAAACATTTAAAAATGTCTTTTACCTCTTTTCCACCACAGAGTAAACAGATCTCCAGCAGGGATGAAATCTGTCATTTTATATACTCTCTCCTGCTTCCTGCTATGTAAGAGATACTGGAACAATGATCAAAACTGTGATTTCACCAAGCTGCGTGCAGCACATGCAAATAATGCTGATTTTTTTCACACAGCTGTTGCTGAGATTTTAGAAGCATTATGGTAAACTGGAAATAATATTTCTCTAGGGAATGTTCCAGATTGACACATTTGAATATTCTTCTTAGACTAAATGAAGTACGAGGTTGTGTTCAGTGTTTTTCCCATTAACAGAGGACGGATTGACTGAATTATAGCTGAAATAATTTGCAATTAGACTTGTGGAAAACCATTGTGTCTCTAACCATAAGGGTGTGAGGCCACAGGCTGCAACACACAAAGATATTGAAGAATGATTTTTAATCATATTGCAATGATTTTTAAAAGCAAGGAAGGTAACTGCTGCTGGAAGGTGTGGAATCTATGGATATAGAGAAATGGACTACATCTCTTTTGGGAATTCCATTGTCCCTTCTAGCACTACAGTGTTTTTTGATTTATTAGGATAAAAGTTTTCTTGGTCATGAGCCAGAAACACTGTGTGTAAATTTCACTCCTGAGATTACGTTCCAGCTGTAGGATACTGAGTTTATGCTCCTGTCATGACACTTAAATTCTGGAGAGTTAACTTGTGTACTAAGAGAATCCGACCAATGGAGTCATTAGCTTTTCTTCACTTAATTTTTACCAAGATCTCTAACAATTTTTCAACCACAATAAAATTAGTATTTCTTTTTAAAATTTATTTTTCCATGTTGATATTTATTTCCACATTTGCTATTATATATACTTGTATTTTGGAAGAAAAGGTGGGTTTTTATGTTTTATTATTTGATTTTGTGGGCCAGAAGTTCCTGTTTCCTTCTTTTATTTACCCTTCAACTTATCATTAAAAAAAAAAAAGATAATCTTAAAAATGGAAAACACCCATATTTTAACTAATTTTGTGAGTTTCTTATATTGCTTTCTGATGTAGCCATAAATAAATGAAAGCCTTTGAGTAGATAAATCTGTTTAGTGGAAGCATATAAGTATCTATAATTCTAAATATTATTGAGAAAGCAGGTTCAAAGTATTTCTTTTAATTTTGTTTTTTAAATAAAAAGAATATCCCCATGAATGTTGCACATGCATAACAAATATCTGGAAGAACACATCAAAACTGCTAAAAATGGCCACTTTTGCGTTATGTGAGTAGGAGTCATATGAAGACAATAGGAAAGAAATGGAATGTTTATTAATGTTGTATATACTTCTGTACTGTTTGACTATCTCGCCATGAACAGTTATTGGCTTTATACTTTTATAACATTTTTATAGCAAATACAAGCAAACTTGTATTTGCTAAAAATAAAGACTAACCACTGTGTCAACTGATTTTCAGTAGAAGTTTACAAGGTTTATTTCCCACCAGCATCAATTAGAGAAAAATAAAAATTGTTGAAACATTAGTTTCTACTTACTTTACCTCAGGAATGAATTAAAAGCAGAGTAAATTTACAGATATGTTCAAGAATCCCTTATAAATGATGCATATCAATAAAACTACCCTATGCCTGTAATTTTTCTTCTTTCTTAGCATATTCAAACAAAATTGTTAGCTTACAGTATTAACCCAGTGAATGAACAAACCCCTTAGTTATATTTATTTGTTAAAATTCATAGGGCAGAGCCAAAGAGAGATGACAGCTCTTAACCTGATGTGCTGGCTACGTTGGAAAGAAGTTCGGAGTAGTCACTGCTGTCCTTTTTAATCCAGATATGTATGTAATTGTTAACTTCAGAATGGGAAATGTCCCTTCCAGGCTATCAATGCCAAGCAAAGTAGGGTGACTATGAGTCTTAGAGTAAGGCAAATATGCCTAAACTTTATTCTAGTTTCAGCTGCAATGGATTCTGTATTAAAACAGTAGCTAGAAGGCTATGGAAATCTTGCAATATAACTTATTATTTCTCCTTGGAACTGACCTCCCTCTAGACTCCTGGTCCTCATTATAGTTTTGTAACGAAATCTAGTCAGTTTTTCCTTTACTACAAAAGCCCTTCCTCTTACTTTGGCCATAATTCCCAAATATACCACTGTAGGCAGCTTCGCTTCCTTAACAGGAATGTGAAATTGACTCAGTTTGCTTTAACCATCTTTGAAAACGTTTGTGAGGGTCTTGGTTTCCTGCATGATACAAGGCTTACCTCCTTCCTCCATCTTTCCAAATGAGATTGGAAGATTCAAATAAAATTTGGAAACTTCAGACTAGTTTCAGGATCAGATACATGATTAATCAATCTGCCTTAAGACATAAATTAAATGAAGATATTTAACCTCAGAAGAAAATTAAATTATTACCAGAGGGAAAAATGACTCTCAGGTATATGGGTGGTGTTTATATGAGAATAACCACATTCCCTTTTCTCAAAACCATGAATTGGTGATCCTGTGTTCTGAGGATTAATGAAGTCACCATATTAAACCAATATCATGATTTCAGCTTGAATACCACAAAACAAACAAACAAACAAAAACAAGAAAATTGTTCTCCCCATCTTGCTTCCAGACTTACTACTCTTTCCAAGAATTCAAATGCCTAAGAATCTAGCCTTCTTTATGAAAGATTATTAAATTATAACCACAGAAACTTAATGAGCAGAATCATAATTTTGACAGTTTTTTAATAAAATACAAAAGATATGAAAAAATAGACAAAATAAGGTCTTCAGCAGTAGCTTTGAAATGTGAACATATGGGACAGCAGTTAACCCTGGAAGACTGAGGCAAGTAGGACATCTTCATTTCAATTCTGCTTTATGTATAGTTTGCTGCCATTTAGCTGATTCCATATCACAATAGAGAGGAAAAACACTTGCATTGGAGGAAAGTAGAATATTGCAGTTTTAAAATACAATTAATATGACACAAGTATTGCACCTTTCATTTTACAGAAAAACAAAAATCAACAGTGAATGCATAAACCAACCAAAATGAGTTCATTTGAGATTTGGAAGAGTCAGTGGTATGTTAGCCAATGAAACTCTTCCAGGATAGAGAATGATATAATCTATGGCTGAAGACTAAAATAATTTGAAAAAGTATTGCAATAAATTATAATTTGCACCCCTCAATTTTTTTTTCAATCTCTATTGTGACTGATCTTTTTGGTTATTATAATAACCTCCAAATAGGCATTCTTGTTTTAATTTTGTCAGCATATGTTTTGTTCTCCAGAGTGGATCTTCAAAAAGAATAAATCAAATATTGTCACTGCTCTTTATTAAAGACTTCTTACTACATGTAGAATAAAACCCAACATGTTTACCATGGACCCTGTCACCAATGGTCCTGCTTATCTTCCAGTCACTCTTCTTTTGCTTCCTTATGCTGTAGACAATAGCTATTTCATTGCTGTTTTGAAAGCATGACTAATTCTGCCTTAGATTCTTTACGTTATCTTTTGCTGCTACCTGGATGCTCATCTGTAAGATCTTTGCATAGCTGCCTTCTTCCTATCATTCAGGCTTCAGCTTAGCTGTCGCCCCCTCAGAGATGCCTTTTTTATCCTTTGACTAATGTAGTCTCCCATCCCCATGCACTTCCTACTAAAACGTCTTGTTTTATGTTCTCCAAGCATGTATTACTACCTAAATTGTTATTTGTATTACAGTTCTAGGTGATTCATAATTTATTTTCTGTCTTGGACAACTAATGTGGAGAGAGTAAACTGTGTGAAAGCAGGGCATCTACTTTGCCATACATAACCTGCCTCTAACAGTGCTGGCTGTGTAATGGATGCTTAGCAGATGTTCAATAAATGAAACTCCATGAGCATTCAATGTGCTTTCCAAAGTCAACTTTTCGCCACAATTTTACTCCATCTATTAAATAACTTGGTAAAACATAGGATTTTGAGAAGATCAATACATGATTTTTTTCTCCTCAACTATTTTTATTTTTTAATGGATAAAACAAATATCAACAAATATTTTAAAATGCTTTAGGAAAAGGAGATAGACCTTTGTCTTGTAAAAATGAACAAAAATATTTGTGTTGATCAACATGCAGTAAAGAAGCAAACTTTGTAGTAGAATGCAAGAAAAAAAAGTTAAAGCAGAATAGAAAGATTGGGATGCTGGCATGATTCTCTGATCATGAAATCCTAGACAGAAATAGTACTTTTTTCACTTGAGTATGAATAATTAGAAATACCTAAAATGTAAAAAATCATGTACATTTGGATGAAACAAACATTGATAGCATTTTGGATAGAAAAAAAGAATTTTTCTATGAATTAATATATAGATGCAAGTTATGGTATTAAAATATTTGCATCTTTTGAAATTTTATTATGAAAGTAAAGTGTTCTTTATGGGAATTCTCTCTAATTGCATTTTTTGGTTATCCATTTGACACTTAATATTTGCTTGTGAGCTAACTGGTTTGACTACCATGCAATAATAATAAATAATACATTTCATTTAATGCATGATAACTATTATTGAATAAATGAGAAATGAATAAGAGAATGGGATAAGTGAGACAACACTGGTAGAAAACAAGGCTGAGAATAAGTTGGAATTCAGAAGGTCAGAAGGAAGCCGTGTGAGAATGTCGCGGTAGGCTCATCTTGAATTATATTCATGGAGAAAACAGGGGAGTACTATATCATTCTCATTGTCTGCACACGGTGTTAGAACAAAGTGGAATAAAGTTAATGTCTTCAAGGGAGAGAAATCTGTCATTTTCTTGACTGCAAAACTGCATCCATAACTCTAACAGGACATCTTACAACTTGAAACATATGGCCAACAAGCGCTGGCATATTGCTGAAAGTAATCTGACTGAGCAGGCAACTTTCACCTTTCTGATGAAAGTAACCATAACTCCTGGAGTTGATGTAATTTTGTGATTTAAGGACCAGTCTTAATCATACTTGGACACCCTGCTGCTTTTCCAAGAGCACTATGCAAATTGGGTAATGCTGTTTGTTCGGGTATTTTTCTTTTTTTTTTTTCAAATTGGACCTAAATTGAATACAACTTAATGTTGTTTTTCTTTTTGCCTGCAAGTAATACATTCGCATAGGCATATATAGAACAAAAATCGTGAGTTTGTCACTGTGAAATCCCAGTTTGCTTTGAGAGGAAGTTAAGAGGGTATTGATCAAGTATTTAATCTATGAGTAACACATTCTTTCACAATCTGAAGATATTAAGATTTTTAATTCATGTCTGGGAAGAGTAATAGTCATTTGTGAGTAGAAAAGTAAATTAATGTACCTATATTTTTATGTGTTTTTCCCATAGTAAAAAAAAAAAAAAACTGATCAAAATGTTTCATTTAAATTATTGGTAAAATATCTCATTAAAAAAATTCAAAAATAATTTAAAATAAAAATTTGTTCAAAAATTATTGACATCTCTAAGAGGTTTTTTTTTGTATTTAACAAAAACAGAGCAAATGAACTGCCTTGAAAAATGTAGGACTTGAACAACACATGTGTATACTTACTGTGCTCTTATTTTTGTTGTGGTTATTTATTATTTATTAAAATGTAGTCCCACATGACTTAATTATGAGAATATGTTCTGAGACATACTTGTTAGGTGATTTCGTTACTGTATGAACATCTTAGAGCGTACTTAGACAAGCCTAGATGATATAGCTTACTACATGCCTAGGCTATGTGGCACACCCCATTGCTTCTAGGCTACAAACCTGTACGGCATATTATTGTGCTGAAAACTGTAGGCAATTGTAACACAATTGTATTTGTATATCTAAACACAAAAACAGGTACAGTAAAATATAGTTTAAAAGATAAAAAATGGCATACCTGTATAGGGCACTTACCGTGAATAAAGTGTGCAGGACTGGAAGTTGCTTTGGGTGAGTCAGTGAGTGAGCGATGAGTGAATATGAAGGCCTAGAACATTGCTGTACACTGTTATAGACTTTATAAACACCGTAGACTGCAGCTACATTAAATTCATGCAATTATTTTCTTTCTTCAAAAATAAATTAACCTTGGATTATTGTATCATTTTTCACTTTATAGACTTTTACTTTTTTTAAAAACTTTTTTCACTCTTTTATAATAGCACTTAGCTTAAAGCATAAATACTGTATAGCTGTCTAAAACTATTTTCTTTCTATACTTATTCTATAGGCCCATTTAAAAAATTTTTAATATAAAAATTTGTTTTAAATTTTTTTAAAGAAAACTACTTTAAAACATACACCTCAGTTTAGGCCTACACAGGGTCAAGATTATCAAAATCACTGTCTCCTACCTCCACGTTTTGTTCCACTGGACAGTCTTCAGGGGCAATAATACATGGAGCTATCTCCTGTGATAATAACTTGCTTTTTTTCCTGGAATACCTTCTGAAGGATCTACTTGAGAATGTTTTAAAGTTAATTTTCTGAAGTAGGAGTAGTACACTCTGAAATAATAATAAGCTAGGCATGGTGGCTCATGCCTGTAATCTCAACACTTTGGGAAGCCAATGCAGGAGGATTGCTTGAGGCCAGGCGTTTAAGACCAGACTGGGCAACATAGCTAGACACTGTCCCCACCATAAAAAAATTAGCTAGGTGTACTGCCGTGTGCCTGTAGTGCCATGTGCCTGTAGTCCTAGATACTCAGGGACTGAGGTGGGAGGAGTAAGTCCACTTAAGCCCAGGAGTTCAAGGTTGCAATGAGCTATGACCATGCCACTGCCTTCCAGTCTAAAGGACAGAGCGAGATTTTATCTCCAGAAATAAAAAATAAAATAAAATAATGATAAAAGGTGTACTACAGTAAATACATAAACCAGTAACATAGTTGTTTATTATCCTTTTCAAATATTATAGATGTACATAATTGTATATGCTAGACTTTTACACAGCTGGCAGTGCAGTCGTTTTGTTTACCTTAGCATCACCATAAACACGTGAGTAATGTATTGAGTTATGACGTTATGGAAGCTATGGCTGATAGGAATTTTTCAGGTCTATTATAATCTTATGGGACTACCATTGTCTATGTGGTCTGACATTGACTGAAACATTGTTATCTGGTGCATGACTGTATCTATTTAACAGCTACTATTAAGAAATACTTAGTGGTACATTTGCACCATTTTGTCATAATTTTATGAAAGCAATAGGTGTTTTGCTCCAGACTTTCATTAACAGCTTGTCAATATGAAAACTATCTTTATATCTTTTAAATAAAACTGCATGTGCTACAACTTTTAAGATCAATTGCCTTGATGGAGTGCTCCAGAAGAAAGATGGAGATAATGTTCAGTGAACTGAAAGGTGGAAAGTGTTTCCTGGTCAAATTTGAGAAGAATATTGACGCAGTTAAAATGTGGAATTAGGCTAGGCACTGTGGCTCACGCCTGTAATCCCAGCACTTTGGGAAGCCAAGGCGGGTGGATGACCCGAGGTCAGGGGTTTGAGACCAGGCTGGCCAACATGAAGAAACATTGTCTCTACTGAAAATACACACACACACACATACACACACACATTAGTTGGGCATGGTGGCAGGTGCCTGTAATCAGAGCTACTTGGGAGGCTGAGGCATGATAATTGCTTGAACCCGGGAGGCAGAGGTTGCAGTGAGCTATTGCACTCCAGCCTGGACAACAGAGCGAGAATCTGTCTCAAAAAAGAAAAAAAAAAAAAAAAAAGGTGGAATTAAAGAGGAAAGAGGAGAGCTTAAAAAGTTGAAGACACAGATGGAATGAAACAGTGGTTACCTGAGGTGGAGGTGGGGAGGAAACGAGGAGATATAGGTCAAAGGATACAAAGGTGTAGATGTATGGGATGAACAAGTCTAGACATATATAACATGAGGACTAGAGCTCATAACATTATATCATATTCAGATTTTAGGTGCTCTTGCCACACATGCAAAAATATGGGTAACTACATGAGGTGATGTATATATTAATTAGATCGACTATGGTAACAATTTTACTATCTATATGTATATAAAACAACATGTTGTACACCTTAAATATACACAATAAATTTTTTAAAAAGAGGAAAGGAGATAGCATGTACTGTAGATCCAATCTGGGCAATTATTGCAAATTTCAAAATAAACCACAAGCTGAGAAATATTATAAGTTATTAAAATCCAAAATTAGGTATTACAAGGATCTGAGTTTGGGATAATGGGAGATCTCGTGTGGGTGGCAGATTGCAAGCTTGAGATAAATTTGGGAGGACATTCTGAACAAAATGTGCAGGTTTTAACAATTTACTTTTTTTGCCCAGCATACATTTGTAGGATAACCAGTATACTAGAACTAAAAATAAATAAATAAATAAATGTCACGAAATATCCGCTCTAAAAATGTTAACCTCTTTGAGGTATATAAATTAGTTCTTCTACTTTAAATAAATAGGGTAGTTCTGTTCACTAGAGGCTGGCATCTTAGAGGAGACACAGTCCAGAGGGAACTCCCCTGAATAAGAGGAGAATGCCTTGGATACTTCCTTCCTCAAACTCTCCAGTTACCTACCCACCCACTGGTTGGCTACAATTTCATAGAAGCTAGAGGACAAGGAGCTGGAGACAAAGCAGAGCATAAAAATAAAAGTAAAAATAACAACAACAACAACAACAGCAAAATGGCTGTGAGAGCAAGGAACAAATGGCTAGGGAACAGTTATTCTTTGTATTCACTTCTTATTGCTGCTGTAACAAATTATTAATGCCATAAATTTAGTGGCTTACAAGCACACAGCTTTATTATTGTACAGTTTTGGAACTCAGAATGTGAAATGCATCTTCTAGGACTAAAATCAAGGTGTCAGCAGACCTGAGTTCTTCTGGAGGTGCTGGGGTAAATCTGTTTCTTGTTGCTTTGGTCTAAATGCATACCTCCCAAATTCATATGTTAAGTCTTAACTCACAAAGTGATTATATTGAAAGGTAGAGCTTTTGGACAGTTTCTTAGTACCATTATAAAAGAGGCCCCAGAGAGCTGCCTTGCACCTTCCGTCATATGAGGATGACATAAAAGGTGCCATTTATGAATCAGAGAGCAAGCCTTCATCAGACACCGAATACGCTGGTGCCCTGATCAACTTCTTGGCCTCTAGAACTGTAAGAAGTAAATTTCTGTTGTTTATAGACGACCCAGTTTTTGATATTTTGTTATGGTAGCCAAAATAGACTAAGACACTTATTTTATGGACTATGAAACTTGCTTTTCCAGCTACTAGAAGCCATGTGCATTACTTGGCATGTGACCATATCACTCGGACCTCTCATTCCATCTTTGTATCTCTTTGTCTAATCTTAGCTCCCTGCCTCAGTCCTGTAAGGACCCTTGTGATTACATGGTCTCACCTGGATAATTTGGGATACTCTCCACTTCTCAAGATTCTGAACTTAATCACCTCTGCAAAGGCCTTCTTGCCAAATAAGGTAACATATTCACAGCTTCAAGGGATTAGGACTCTGCCACATCTTTAGGGGGATGTGTTAGTCTGCCTACCACATCCTTTTCCCCAATTTTGTAGTTTATTTTTCCACATTTGCCTGTGATTGAGTCATGTCTTATTGTAAAAAAAAAAAAATAAGATATGAACCAATTAATATGTCTCTGATTTTCTGGTATTTGGAAATTTTTTATCCACAAACATAAGCCACTATTTCTTGTTCAACAGATTTTAACACAAGATCTAAAGATGAATAAGTGGCCAGTATTTATTGAATGACATCTCTAACAAAATTTCAAAGTAAAGCTTTCATGTATACAAAAACATAAGTTATAATAATGTGCTAATTTTAGGATATTAAAAACAATTAGAGACATCCCAATACATTAATTTATGTAGTAGCCATTAGGAACAGTTTTAAAAATGGTCTATTCCTTGAATAGGAATTTCATCTATTAAAGAATTGGCTTATGCTAAATATGTGATTTTTTTCATATATGCTATTTAAATGATGATCAATAATATTATCAGCCCCACTCTTTCTGAAGGATGGTGAGCTTAAATCCTGTTAAAATCTATATGAGAGACTTGAACCTTTCCAGGTGTTTTTCTCTATTCTCCTTCCACCATTTATTTTCCCCCACATTCTGCACTCCTGATGTAAGATTACCAATGTTAAGATATAACTTTATGATTTCAGTGATCACATATGAATGGAGCTAAATTTACAAGGGCAAAGGTAATATATCAGGGGCTCTAATAGTTCTTCCCATGAATACTTTTAAGAGCGGATGTATTCCTGTTTCAAGCATAGGTTCTAAGCTGTTGGGATACAAGGAATTGGTCTTTGTAGCAAGCAGAAGTCCATTGAATCTAACAGGTGTCATTTAATTCAGGAGATGTCAGAAAAGCAAAAAGGTTAAGGAAAAGACAGGCAATATTGCATCTGAGAAACTAAAGATACATCATTTATAATTCAGTGTCCCAACAAAGGGCAAGAAGGAAGAATAATGCAGCTGCCAATCACCCACATGAAACAGCAGATAAGCTCAGAGAAGGGCTGGAAGAGAGGTAACTTTACTCAAAAGTCCTTGGATCTGGAAACAACCAAACTGTCCTTCAAAACCGAATGGATAAGTGAAGAAAATATGGTTAGCCATACAATGGAATATTATTCAGTAATAAAATGAAATGCAGTATCTAGCCATGAAAAGACATAGAGGACCCTTAAATGCATATTTGAGTAGTTAAAGAAACCTGTCTGAAAAGGCTACATACTGTATGATTCCAACTGTATGGCTTCCTGGAGAAGACAAAACTATAGAGATAGTAAAAAGATCAGGGATTTCCAGAGGTTTGAAGGTGGGCAGGAGAAATGGTTATGTAGAGCACAAGTGATTTTTAGGCCAGTGAAACTATTCTACATGACACTGTGATGGTGGATACGTAACATCATTTGTCGAAACATAAAATGTACAACACAAAGAGTGACGACTAGTGTAAACTGTGGACTTTAGTTAACAGTGATGTATTAATACTGGCTATCAATTGTAACAAATGTATTACAGTAACACTAGATGTTAATAGGGGAAACTGTGAGGAGGAAGAAAAAGGACCTATGGGAATTCTCTGAAAAAGAAATTGTATAGATCTACAGTATTGTTCGTTGAAAACAATTTCCTAATCCAGAGTTAGCCACTGGACTGACACAGAGATGAACAGAGCTGGTTTCCAGGTTGAGTTGTGATGTAACACAATCTTACTGCAAAGGATCACAGCGGAACCTGCTTTCTTATCTTCATAAGATATTACACTCCTTCAATTTTTTGTTCCTGATTTTGGACACTGTCTTCACAGATTATCTGGAGGAAAATCATTTTTAAGTTCCTCATTTATCTCTTAAAGCAAAGGGCATATTCCTTGAAATTTAGGCACACCCCTTTGACTTCGGCCTCCGCTCTATCCTTGAGAGTATTTTATTAAAGTATGTGAGATACCTTAAATTTTCCACTGTAGCTCAACTCTAAACATATTTACCCCTTTCGTGTGCCATCTTCTATAGTAACAGCTCCCAGATTCCTTAAAATTATATTATCTTGGAGATATTACTTGTTCTTTTTTAATTTAGATGTGAGCTCTAATCAAGTAGATGAAGTTTCCAATGTTCATCAAGAGTAACCACTTCCTTGTTAGAAAAGATACCTAAGTTAGCTGAGAGTAAGAGAACATTGTCATCAGTAAGCATAAATATTTATTTGTGTGAGTCTTTGTTCTCTCTGGGTAAAATATCCGATAATGGTAAATATATAAAAAACTTAAATTTTGATTAAGGGTATATATATGACATAAGAAAATCAGACTCTGAATTTTTTTGTTCAGCAGTGGTAGATCTGTAAATATCAGTAACATTTTTCTTTTGAATTATTTTTTTCTTGATTTTAATAGAAAATTAATTGTATACCTGCTTATATGATTGATAACATATTTTCTTTAATTCTGTACATAAATATTTATAAACTAGTTTAAAATTATAAAATTGTACATATGGCTTAAAAAATGAACAATTTGGAAAGGCATATGATGACAAATAAACATTTCCCTTATAAATCCCCTACTCCCTAGTCATGTGTCCTAGAGTATTTTCTATATAATTATTTCTTGTATATCTTTCCAGCATTGTTTATGCATGTACAGGCTTATCTATGTACTTGAGTATGCATGTAATGTCTAAATTAAAGCTATGAGGAATCATGCTAGATATATGTCTATACCTCATACACATTATTTATAAGATGTATATCTTACTTATATATATTTGACATCTTTGTACAATACCACATGTAAAACTCCATCAATCACGAGTATGGGTTTTGGGTATTGATGTATATATGAATGATGGATACGTTTTTGTGGCTCAGGAATATATTTCTGGGGGAAAAATTCAGAATGTCTTTTAATTATTGGAATGTACCTCTAATGATAATCATCTCATATAGTGAACAGCTGTCTGTCTGGAGTCACGTAGCTCAAACCTTGAAAACAGAGTAGAAGTTACTGCAGATTACCAAGGTTCAACAATGGATTTCCTGAGTCCATGTGTCTTGCAAAACTTGGCTTCATAAATACTGCAATCGTGGAGTGTTCTGAACATGACACTTATAAAACTTCAAAAGTTTCCCTTTGGCTGTTAGCCAAATAATACAATCTTTGTTTGACTGTCAGTGGAAAATATTCAAGTAGATGAATGTACAGTGGAATGAGCTCTTCCTACAGGATTCAAACTCAACAAAATATTGCCATAAAATTTCAATGAGACTACATTTCTCATGAAGCAATACCACTCTAGATATTAAACGAAATTAAATATGTTTTATTTTCTGGAAATAGCCTTATGGATAAGTTATACACCTCCCCCATTCCAAATATGTTTTATTTTTATGCCAGAAATCCAGAATTAGAAAGCAGCAAATTGTAGTCTTTAAAGTTCTCTGGGGAGGCCTCTGTAATACAAATAACTATTTGTATTTTTTGGCTATATTATTGACAGCTTAATAGTTACACAATAATGTACTGCATTTTGCATATCTGCAAAAGGTTTCTTACTAGTTGATGAGTAGGTCAACGCAAAGCCTGTTAATACTAGTTAAGGTCTATTCAACATACAGGTGAAAGTGTTAACCATTTGCTCCTCAGTCAGTGGCTGTTGAAGACCCTGTTATTACCAGAATATGTCTCCTTGCATATCCAGTGTTACTCTATGCAATAAATTGAAAACACACACACAAACACACACACACACACACACATATCCCTCAAGTAATTAATAAAGGGAACTCAATGATAGTCATTTAGAGCAAATGAAAGCATTTGTTTAAAAGGACGAAGCATAAAATGTGGAAGTCATGGGAAGTGGAAGGCTAACATTTAGTTGCAAGTGTATAGTTTAAGGTTGCTTTGAGTTTCAGATATGGGATTTTGATGGTAGGAGAATAACAGGGAAGGGAAATATAAATGAATTGTGAGAAGAGGCTAATGTTTGGGTGAGAGGGATTTTTTTCCTTTTATTTGCTTTTATGTGTGAGATTCTGTTCTTAATTGTATCTTTTGACTTTTTTACACAGTGATTACATTGCTTGATGTTTTATTCTTGAAACTCCCTGCAGAAATGGCATCTTGTTAACTCTGGGTATCAGACGAAATTTCAAGAATTGGATGCTGTATTCTATTAACAGGTTCACTAGCAAAATATCAATTTACATAATTTTCACACTGGCAGGGAATAAACAAATGGGAGCTATATCAGCTAAATCTTTTCATGTGAGGAGTCTATCCTCTTAATTCTGGCTCATCCGAGGTTACTTCAAATGTTGTAAGACACCCCCAAATTTAAATCCATTGGCAAAAATTGGGACTTAAGCAAATTACTTTCAAAGCCTCTCTTAACAGCATTACGTCGCTTTTTCTGTCTTCAACAAAAACAATCCAATATTCAGTTTCTCTGTCTTTTTATAAATTAACTTGCTCTACATACATTACTTCATCTTTCAGAGATTATAAAAGTACCTTAAATATCCTGAGTAGTTAATTTTACATAATCCATGTTGGAATGCTAGTGAAAGTTAGATGAGAATGTAGAGGAGAAGCACATCTCCAAAGAAGCCCATTTATTTTCTCATGCTTTTTTCTCTGTTAAAATGTGTGCATGGGTGTGTATGTGTGTGTCTGCAAATATAAAAATGAAATCATAATATATTTGTTTGCCTAAATCTCTCTCTTTTCAACTAATCTATTTTGAACCATTTTAACACACATAAGTCTTTCAATTTCTTTTTAAGTAACATTCTGTAGTATAAAGTCATTATAATTTAATTAACTAATCTATTAATAGATATTTAAATTATTTTTTACTTTGTCAATGAACAGAAACAAGAAAAGCAACAAAACTACTACAACTTTACCACACAAGTCTTTATACATGCATCTAAACATTTAGTTAAATTCTCTACAATTTGAGTTACTATCTCAAGGAAATATAAAATTCTTATTTTGTTACTTAGATTTTCCCTCCAGAAAGTATCTCCCTATTTACATATCTAAGTGTAAAATAGTTTTTCAACGGTATTTTGCAAGAAGTCTTTTTTATAACCCTGTTGGATATTTGAGACCAAGTATAAAAACAGTTTACAAGGGTAAACACAAAGATAAGGAACATATTGCTGGTTGTGCCTTTTCAACTTTTCAGGCCTATTTAGTGTCTGTGCAGAGAGATTTTTCATGTCAAAAATAGTCTACTCCAGACAAGAAACTTGATAAGACAATGTTGGATCTATTTTGGAAATTCAGCTTTGAGAGGTTAACTGATGGTCTTACACATTGCCAACTATTAAAAAGTCCGTGAATTTAAAGATGAAACTCAGAAGAGAAAGTCAAGTATAGGACTTTTCAGGAAAGCAAATGTTTAATGTGTGTGTGTTTTGTTGTTGTTGTTGTTTTTACTATTGAATGAATTATACTTAGTAAAATATGTAAAGTGAAAGATGGCAGCATTGGAGAGGGTTGTAAATCTTGATACCAGAGTACATTATATATATACCAATAGCTGAAATTCAGAATGTCCAAAATAAGTAATGTTTTGATGTTTTGCATTCGTAAATAATGGTCTACTATTTACATTCTGACAGGAGTATATTACCTAGGAATATACTAATACTGAATGTTGTGAATTTTTTTTTAACAAAGGAAAAAGGACAATTTTATGATGAGAATTTTATATCCCTTGCTGTAAGGAAGCAAACTAACAAAATCTTGTAACATTGGGTAGTTGAAATATTTGATTTCTTTTCACGGGTAATGAGGACTGGAAATTCATCTTAGTAATGGTCTTAAGCTTTGTGTTTAGTTTTATACTATGTCTCTCTATGGTTTTTCATAATTTTATAAATACTTTAGAATGAGCTTAGAATCAGAAATGTCATGTTAGTTAAATAATGAAGTTATAGGGGTATTGTGTTGTTATCCTTAGGAATTCAGAAACGCCTAAACCCTGAATCCTGTCAAATACTCTGTCCATTCTCATGAGGTTCCTAGAGGCTATTTAATTAATTAGTTTGGGAATAGATTATCAAATAACTTTATAATTTTCTAATCCTCTAATGCAGATTGCAGGGGAAAAAGATGAGTCAGCGTTTGGTATAGTGGAGGCTTAAGTGGGATCTCCTACTCTGCCCCACTTCTGCTGCCACTGAAATGTAACAGGGCACAGCAGACAGAGAGAGATGTTGTGTCATCTCTCTAGGAGACAGGCATGTTTTCACCACAGCCAGTTCATACTGAGCAAAAATTCAAGAGGAAGGGACAAGCAGGGACTCTGGTCATTAAGGCAAAGTGATAAAATGAGATCCACAGAATGCCAAGGCTCTCATCAATTGTGTTAGTCAGGGTTCTCCAGAGGGACAGAAGTAATAGGGTATATGTGTATATGAAAGGGAGTGTATTAAGGAGAACGGGCTTATAAGCTCATAGGGTGAAGTCCCATGATAGGCCGTCTGCAAGATGAGGAAGAAGTAGTTTGAGTCCAAAGGCCTCAAAAGTAGGGATACAAATAGTGCAACCTTCAGTCTGTGGCCAAAGGCCTGAGAGTCCCTGGCAAACCACTGGTGCAAGTCCAAGAGTCCAAAGGCTGAAGAACCTAGAGTCCAATGTCCAAGGGCAAGAGAAACTGACACAAGCATTCAGCGTGAGAGAAAGATGAAAACCTGAAGACTCTGAAAGCCAGCTTTCCCCACCTTCTTCTGCCTGCTTTGTTCTAGTTGCACTGGCAGCCTTTTGGATGGTGCCCACTCACACTGAGGGTAGGTCTTCCTCTCCCACTCCACAGACTCAAATGTTAATCTGTGGCAACACTCTCACAAACACACCCAGAAACAATACTTTACCAGCTATCTTGGTATGCTTCAATCCGATCAAGTTAATAGCTAATATTAGCCATCACATGAATCATACTGATAAAAGTAATGCTTATATAGTGTACATCACGTACTTTAATATATGCATAGTATACGCCCACAATGTTCTAAGCACTTCACATATATCAACTCATTTAATCCTCATAACAACCCTGCAAAGTAAGTATGGAGAAGAAAGTTGAAGTCCAGTGAGGATATCTTCCCCGAAATAATATCGTGAACTGGAATTTGGCCTAGAAATTCTGGCTCCAGAGCCAATGTTCTTTACCATTTTGCTATACCTTTTTTTCTCCAATGGAGGATGTGATCCTGGGGGACAGACAAAGAAGAAAAATTGGTATAGGTAGACAGAAGTGTATTTAATCTGACATGAGATAATAATTTGAATCTTATCCAAAATTGATTGAGTTCTTAAGCAGTCACTGTACTTGGCTTTCTCTTTACTTCATTTAATCTTCACAGCAATCGTTTGGGGTAGATACTTATTGACCCTATTTTGAAAATGGACAATCTAAGCAGAAGGAGACTAAGCAAACTGATCAAGTAAATAATTTTTGAAATTAGAAATTATAACTACATTTTTATTCACTGTGCTAGGCTGCTCTGCTAGACTATGATACGAAGAGTATTTTTCCCTAGCACTCCCTGATACTTGCTTCTTTCTTAGCTCATTGCAATTACTCAGAGAAACTATGGTCAACCAGAATGTAGCGCTTCTTTGTGATGGGATGGAGCCCAATAGTCTTTAAAGAAAGTCCCGGATTCACCTTGGGGTAACCTTCTGATGTATATCTATATCTATATTTATATCTATACCTGTGTCTCTATTTTTATTCTTGGAATTGCTAAAATGGGTAGTTCCATTGTTCTCTAAAATTTTTGTATATTAGGCTGAAAATTTAACTTCTGTATCATTAAATATTTCAACTTTTGAAGAGTTTTGCTATCTATCTTGCTTCACCAGAAGATTTGAGAGCCCAGAAATGAATCGAATTATACCCGTAAAAGGAGTCATTAACAACATGAATCATACCTCACTATTATATTTTCAAAGATAAATCAAAATACAAAAAAAGAATAAAATTCCCTTCCTGATTGGAGAAATTGCATTTCAAAGATGTTAAACTCCAAATTCACTTAAACTCTGAATTGCTGATAATTCTTTCAGAAATAGAGATCTTGATTATTTGCTTAATATTAGTAGCTGTAGCCTGAGTCTCTTTTCACTCTGTTCTCCCCAAACTTTTCATATTTTTCACTGCTCCCAAATTACCATGTGTGAATAAAAAATAAAAAGAGCTCTGCATCAGCTTTACATTCTAATGCCAGATTTATTGTGAACTCTTTCTGGTATCAGAGCTTCTGTTTTCACTGTAAGTAGGTATTAATACTTCACATTTGTAGCAGTCAGCCTTTTAAATGGCATAATTGTCTTGATTCAACACATGACCAAATTCATGCTCTTGTCTCTGTATTTTTTCAACTCAAAAGGGATCCCCAAGTTTTTGCCTTGTGCTGTAGTGACTCTTGCTACTACCTTATAAGGAGGCTTCTCCTTTTCTCCTGGTATCATTACTGAACTAAATAGACAGCCATTCTTAACAGATTCCTGAATTTAAGATGCTGCTGTTTACATTTCTTTACCTGTGCTTTCAGAGACTCAGAGACTTGGGGGATGATTTTTTGTTTTGTATTGTTTTGTTTTGTTTTTGTTTTTTGCTATTTCGCAAAGTTGTGTGCTTCCCTTCAGAGCTTTAATTTTCTAAACCATAAATTTCATCTGTTCACTGTTTCAGAAACATGAGGAAAGAACTTTCTATTTCTTTACTTCTAAAGCAAAAGTTTCATTTCTCAATGGTTCAGTTTTCCCCTGATTAACTCCAGTTCTCCTACAAGTTCCAGGTAAGCTCTATAAATTCCAACTTACTTTTTAATTGCACATGTTTCCTTTCTGTTTTTGATAGGAAGAATAGCACATTGTTGCTTTAGAATTTAAAAAATTGTTCCTTTATTTTTGTTTTAGGTTTAGACATTTATTTCCTGACTATATCCTTCTATATTCTGCCTTTTTGGTTTCTTCATCAAGAGTAACTAGTGGGTCTCCCCCAAATATCCTTAAAAGTAAAATTGCTTTTGCACCAACTTAATAAAACAGGAAAACTTCTCATTATCATCTTACTGATAGTAGTATTTTTTACACAGGAGATAGACTTTTATAATAGGCTTTGAAAATAGTTTCAACGGGCTTCTATCCACTAAAAATGTGGATTTGGTCTTCCCTGTAGCTTCTTTTCACCTTCCCTGAGCTTTTACAAAGGGCAGAACGACTTTTCCATGATAACTCTAGCCTCTTGAAACTGCTAAATGGTTTCAGATGTATTCTTTACTGATCGTTCTGGTGTTTCCTTTTTCAAATAGGTTCACATTTAAATAAATTACTCCATTTATCAGAAATAAATTCCACAATTGTTCCAATGATTGACTGTGTTTTCAGAGGGCCTCAACGATTTCTTCATCTTGTTTCCCCTTTTGGAAGCAGGTTCAATTTAGTGTGTGTGTGTGTGTGAAATCTTTCCGTTCTATTAAATCAAACTGAGCCTTGCACATACTTTCTAAGAAACAATTAGGGTATTTTAACTTTTCTAATCCCATCTTTAAAGACATTTGTATTTGAGTATATCATTATTTCTTTTTCATATTTGTCTAGTTTGGCCTTTAAGCTGCCTGTCATTCTCCTAAGGAAATTTTTGTCTGTCCACAGGTCAATTAGTATACCTGACCTCATTTTTCTTTCTCTTTCCCATTATTCTTATTGAGAACACAAAATAAATATATTTTTTTAAAAAGTATCCTATTAAATATTACATATTTTAGTCAGTATAAAAATAGAGGAAATGTGAAAGGCAGAGATCTTTGGTTTCTCTCTGTTTTATGCCAGACCAGCTGCTATCTAAATTGGCTATCTAAATCTGGATTGATCTAAATAGTACACTTAATTAAACTATTTAGTTTGTACTTAGGAATGCCCATTAGAAGTGTTGATGTTCACTGGCTTATATCCTGACCTCGGATGCGAGGAGAGTTTGATCTCTTTTGATCTGTCTTGGAATTGAGTTCGAATTATTAGAAATAGAGAGTGCCCATATTATCCTCTGTGTTCTCAAACAATTTAATGAGTGCTACTCCACCTCCTGCCATAATTGAAAAGCTGAGGCTTCATTTCCCCTGCAGTAACTTTAAGTGGATTTCATAGCTTTTACTATAGTCCATGAATGTCAAGGCCAAGACAAGGGGGTTGGTAGCTCTCTATTGCTGCTTCCAAGCCGTTATTTCTCTAACGTCTCTGTATTAGTTTGTTAGGACTGCCATAACAAGATTAGGTGCCTCAAACAACATAAATCAATTTTCTCACAATTCTGGAGGCTGGAAGTCTGAGATGAGGTGGTGGCAGGGTCATTCTTTGAGGCTTCTTTCCTTGACATTAAAATGCCATCTTTCCTTGTATCTTCATATGGTCTTCCATCTAGTGAGGCCTGTGACCTAAACCCTTCTTCTTGTAAGGACACTAGTCATCTTGGATTAGGGTCCACTCTACTCACCTCATTTAACTTTAATTACTTCTTTAAAGACCCTATCTCCAAACAGTCACATTCTGAGGCACTAAGGGTCAGGACTTCATCCTGTGAATTTGGAGGAAAGTAATTCAGCCCATAACACCATCTTACTCATTCTTGCACCTTTGACAATCAACCTTCTACTGCCCTTTTGGTTGCTGCTGATAACCTCTGATCTGATTATTCTTCCTTATTTAGCAAAAAAAAAAAAAAAAAAAAAAAAAAAAAAGGACCTAATTTATAGGACTTACCCACATCTTGAATAATTCAAAGCATGCCAATGTCCCATCCCTCCAATAATCTGTTTTATGCAGTTCTTTGATTTCTCCAGTTTTTTTCCTCCAAAAATCATCCTTTGAACTTTATTATCACCCAAAACTTCTGAATGAAAATATGTCACTCTGTCTTCTTCCATCATGTTTGACTATTGTCATTTAACTCTTCCTCAGTGCCATGAGAAAAGATTTATAATCTAATTTCTCTCAATATTTCAGACTTGTTCTCTCTTCATTTTTCTCTTTATCCAAATTAAATTTTGTGACTAGTAATTTCAACTTTACTCTTACTAACATACCAAACATCCTTGTTTCTCATTTTTTTACTACACCCTTACGATGTTCCAGCCATGGGTGAGCCCAGCTATACTTTGTTCTTATCCAAGCACAGAAAAGGAAAGTCCGGTGAAAACAAGTTCCACTGTAAATGTATGATATATACCTCCACATTGTTTGACCGTCTTACATTTCTTGACAATCTTAGTATATTTCTCTGGCCAATTTATTTATTTTTAAACTTGTCACTAACTGTAGCTTCCTTTCTTTCCTGACCCATCCTTGACCTCACTTTCTATCTCACAGAGACAATAAAAGCCCCCATCCTTTTCAGGTTAAACATAACAATCTATTTAGAACACACTGTATATCTTCCTGCCTATGAGATATCTCTTGTACGTTTCAAAGGCACCTTGAAATATCTTTCCCCACCATCTCCCAAATGAAAAGCTCCCCTTCCAATGTTGCCTGTCTCACTGAGTGGTACTTCTATCCGTATAGTAATACAAGCCAGACATCTTGACATTTTCTTTTCTCTCACCCTCTTTATTTTGTACATCCCTTTCCTAAGTTTTGCAGCTTTTATCTTCTAATTGTCTTTATCTATTTCTCTCCATATCCTTGACTTCACTATACTACTGCTAATTACCATTACCTTTACCTCTAAGTACTATCTTATTTATATCCTTAACAACCCCCTTTATCCATTCTTTCACATTATAGCAAGAATAACTTTTCAAAACACAAATATAATAATGTCACCACTTTTCCTTCCCTGTTGAAATTTCTTTGAAGTGTGACAGTTATTCTCAGATTTATAATTATTAATATAGTAAACATAAAACTTAACCTGGTTTCCCCAGCAGTTCCTTCTTCTTGTATCATACTTCTTTGCTATTCAGTTCCTATCTTGGTATTGTCTTTTAGTCTGCTGTACATACTGAATCCCTCTAATCACATTTGTGCATTTTTCCTTCATTCATTGATTAAATACAGTGTGGAACACTCAAAAGACTCTCAAGACATATTTGACAAATTAGGAACACAATGAATACATGAATGACGAATGGATCAATATCCGATTTGGGGGGAAGAACATATATATGCAATTAGTAAGACTATTTCAGGTATAGAAATGACAAACATACGTGATGAGTGTTCATGTAAATGAATGAGACTTACCTGAAAGGTGAATTTGAATCATCAGGCAGATTCCTCTCTGTCAACTCTGTTATTCTCTTCACCAACCTCAAAATTGATTGAATCAAGATTGATTCAATCACTTTGGCATGTCTTTTCTATCTCTTTTGATTTATCTCAAATCAAGTTACTTCGTTCCATCCTTATGATCATAGCCTAAATTCAGGTTACTATTGTTTTCCATTTTGTTTCCTGAAAGAATCTTCTAACTGGTTTTCCTGCGAATAGTCTTATATTTTTCTAATACATTTTTCAAAGTTTCAATCAGAGTGATCTTATAAAATGCAGAACACATTATTTCTCAGCTTACATAGCCCCATTGCTTTCTGATTGTGTTCAGGATAAAATCTGAAACTCCTAAGCATAGGATATCCATCTCCGCTGGGACATCTCTCCATATTCTCTGAAATGCCTTCCTTGATTCATCATGACTGGTTTACTTCCCCTTCCTGTATGGTCCCATGACACCATATCTTGACCCTTTGTCTCTTACCACTTAATATTAAAATTGCCTGGTTTTTCTTTTATCTGTCTTCCTATCTAGTTTGTTGGATCTTTATGTATATTAACCACAGCTATCATGGAAACCTGTCACCATGTAGTGGTTTCATAAACATCAATGAAATAAATGAATGATGAGTTAATACATTTAAGATGTTTGTTAAAACAGTTACTATGGAGCAGTGGAGTTATTTGGTTTTCCTTCAATAATGTGATCAATGAATTTAATTGCACTTCTCTTTGCATAGGAATTGATATTCTAGTTCTTACTGGTGACATGTCCAGGATTATTGAATTAACATTGATCCTGAATTTATATTATAGGAAGTCCCAAACCAATCCTTTATCAAGTGTGAAGCTACAAAGCTTGTCCTCTGTGGCCCCTAATCAAGTTGAAATTAATTTGCTACAAAGGAAATGAACTCATCCTTCTTATGACTGCATAGTATTCCATGGTGTATATGTGCCACAATTTCTTAATCCAGTCTAGCTGGAAACCATCATTCTGAGCAAACTATCGCAAGGACAGAAAACCAAACACCACATGTTCTCATTCATAGATGGGAATTGAACAATGAGAACACTTGGACGCAGGGTGGGGAACATCACACACTGGGGACCTGTCATGGGCTAGGGGGAGTGGGAAGGGATAGCATTAGGAGATATACCTAATGTAAATGACGAGTTAATGGGTGCAGCACACCAACATGGCACATGTACACATATGTAACAAACCTTCACATTGTGCACATGTACCCTAGAACTTAAAGTATAATAATAATAAAAAAAGAAAGTAATTCGCTTTGACTCTAGAACCCTGAGGTTCTGAAAACATGTTTTCACATGGTAGTGGAGGCCATACATGTGAGTCAATAAAAAATTGTATACTGAATAAATTAAGTTAAAAATGGATAAATGAACTAAGCAGGCTCTCTCTTAGGTTGCTAGATAAAATATTAAATGACTATTTTAAATTTTGAAAAGATTAGTCTCAAATTCATGATTTTATTGCCTGTTTTAGATTTTTATATTATTCTTTTGATTTTCTATGTATCTCATTTGCTATCTACCGGGTAGAATATTCCATCAGTATCTCCAATTCCAAACTTTATCTTTTTTGCAATATTTGAGCTTGAAAAGTAGGAAATGGTCTGTACATGCTAAATCATTTGAAAGTATGGGCAAGAATTGTATAATTCTGTTCAAGAATGAAAATAGAATTAGTAGGCAAATATGTGAGAAATGGGCTTTTGTTTGATAAATGAAACTTTTTTTTTTTTGCTTAGTAATGTAATGGCAATGTTCTGGCCTGGAAGAAATGAATTCCATATATGTATTAAAGTCAGTTTCCTGCTACCAATTCAAAATCAAAATAAAATATAGGGAAATTTATATTCCAAAATCTGTGGGGAAAATAATATCAAAAGACATCATTTTGAAGTAGATGGTTATTTGGGGCCTTTTCTGCCATACCCATATCTTGGTCTTTATAAATTTGGTGAAGTGACCAAACTGCCCTTTAAAATTCGAGTGTGAGGAGGCTGAGCGTGATGGCTCACGCTTGTAATCCCAGCACTTTGGGAGGCCGAGGTGAGTGGATTACCTGAGGTCAGGAATTTCAGTCCAGCGTGATCAATATGGTGAAACCTCATCTCTACTAAAACTACAAAAATCAGCCGGGTGCGGTGGCAGGCGTCTGAGGTCCCAGCTACTCTGGAGGCTGCAACAGGAGAATTGCTTGAACCTGGGAGGTGGAGGTTTCAGTGAGCTGAGTTCACACCATTGCACTCCAGCCTGGCAACAGACTTAGACTCCAAAAAAAAAAAAAAAAAAAAAAAAAGAAAAGAAAAAATCTAGTGTGAGGAGTTCAAATCTGCAAAGCTTTCCTAACCTTCAACCCTCATTCTTGGATTGCTATCATAACTTGACTTGATTTCTGACATTTGTTAAGCAAATATTCAATACTTTAAATTTATTTTTTATAATTAAATATTACTATGGTATAAAGTCATAAAAACTATGAAAAAAACACAACTTTAAGAGGGCTTCATTTATATTTATGTGTGAGTTGAAATTAATCATATGATAGAATATCCAAATAAAATATCTTTACTTTTCATTGTGAAGTATCACAATGTGAAGGGATAATTACAGGAAAAAATATTACCATTTTTTCAGTTCAAAATCTTCATAAATTAAAGCGATATGAATGAAAACAGCAATAACTAGTTGTTTATATTTATGGACAAAAATACTAAAACTATAAGAATAAGCTCTGGCTGAGTACAGTTAATATGGAGTAATTTTCTCAGGTGACTATTAGATAAATGACTGATCATCAGTGTGAAAATAATAGCTTTGAAATGGACAAAGAAAAGGCTGATATATAGATAGCTATGTATGAAAAGATTAATATTTAACATGTGAGATATATTTATAGCAGTCAGACATCACTTGACAAAAAATACAAAAATACTGATGGCATAAGGAAACAGTAAAATTACTGCCTTATTTTCTGCTAGCCAATTATCTTGGTGTAGAAAAAATGATTTTTGCCTGGTGGTTCTTGAATAGGAAAATATAAACATATTACCCAAGTCAGAACCATAGCGGGATGAGGGAGTGGGATGGGGGATGTTGGAGGTTATATGAGTGGAGGAATTTGCACCATATGCTCTAATTTGGATTTGGACAGCTTTTTGGATGTCTTTGGTAATAAACAGGATTTCTGCTTTTTGTCTTCTTGATGTGGAGGTTTACATTTGAAGAAAAGAGCCTTGTAGTTTAAGGAAACAAATGAAGACATTCTGGTTTGAACATATATCTTAATGAGAAGAGAGCCCATTTGGATAAAAAAAGGTGAAGAAATACCAAGTTTAGACTCCCCTGATGTGCTCCATGATCACGTCTGTCTTACCCAGCTCTAATTTTCTTTGATTTTAACTCATCTGTATGACCAGACATCTGTGAGTATTTATGCCTTTTTTGGTTATGTGCTGTCCCGTTCTGGCTATCCATCAAATCCAGAACAGACTTCCCAGCAATGTTTTGTACAAAATGTGGAGTAGAATGATAACTGATTAGCATTACGTGATAAATGGACATTCTTCAGCTGAAACTGTAAAGTGTAAAACAGCTGAGACAACATATGAGCAGGAAATACAGTGCACAGTCTGTCTCTTCGTTCATGTTCGCACAGCTTATTTTTTATTGCTACAGTTCAGAACTATATACGGCTCAGGCAGTGTATATATTCGATGCAGAAAATATGAAAAATGAGCTAGTGCCCTTTTGTCTGAAATAGCCTTGTAGGAAGACATCTTTATAATATATTCCTAAAATGATATGTGTCTTAGTGGCAAACAGAAAAGGTAAGGGGCAAGGTTGCTGACTTCATTTTCTAGTAAGTCTCCTGAGTGAGACCGCTCCCCACACCCACAATGGTCTCGGACCAAAATGTCATGTCTTTTAATTTTTCAAGTCACATTAATCCTTTGATGAATTCCTGAAAGAGAGAGTTTAAGTTTTCAAACAAAAAGTCAATGAGAAAATGAAGCTGGGTGAGGTTTCCATAACTCCAGTCTAAAGGGTCCTAGCTGCTTACCACCAGCCAACTGTCTCTCTGCAATAGGGACTGAACCAGTGTTTCCAAATCTCTCTTTCCTGTTTAGAGAAGTTTAAACTCCGCTTTTAAAAATCATGTGTTATAATTTAAAAAGTTGAAACATTTATTTTTAAAATCCACTTAAAAAATCATGTTTTCTAATTTAGAAAGTTTTTTAACTGTTTATTTTTTTTTTAAACACTGTAAGGGCTAAACATCAACTTCTGGTAGATTTAACTCACGGGCTTTTAAAAACTTTCTTAGATATTTTTACTTACTTTGATAGGCACGTTTGTTACATAGGTAAACATGTGCCATAGTGGCTTAGGTTTTTTTTTTTTTTTTTTTTTTTTTTTTTTTGAGACGGAGTCTCGCTCTGCCGCCCAGGCTGGAGTGCAGTGGCCGGATCTCAGCTCACTGCAAGCTCCGCCTCCCGGGTTCACGCCATTCTCCTGCCTCCGCCTCCCGAGTAGCTGGGACTACAGGCGCCCGCCACCTCGCCCGGCTAGTTTTTTGTATTTTTTAGTAGAGACGGGGTTTCACCATGTTAACCAGGATGGTCTCGATCTCCTGACCTCGTGATCCGCCCGTCTCGGCCTCCCAAAGTGCTGGGATTACAGGCTTGAGCCACCGCGCCCGGCCCGGCTTAGGTATTTTTATAAGCTTACATTTTTCTGGCACTAACAAGAGCTGACAGTTAAATATGTAATTAAAATACACTAAACAACTACCAAAGTTTAAGCATAGTATTCCATTGCATTATATCTATTGCAAAATGTCTTGATTGATTTATTAAGAAGTGTCAGTGTATGACAGAGCATTGTATCAAGTGGTAGTCTCTTATAGTAAATTTTCATTAATAGGTACTTTGTTAGTTCACCTGGAAGAATTCTAATAGATCTTTTATCCAAATCACTTGCTGCAGAGACAAAAACAATTGGAATCAAAGATTAGGTGATGAGGCCAAAGCGTTAAAGCAAACTAGAAACAAGCTGTCACCTGCTTCTCCCAACTTTCCTTTTAGTGCCTTTCACTACATCAAGCTTTTCTAATTATTATAAAGGGAAGAAGAGTTAGATTATGATTACTGAGTACAAACTGTTAAATCAAGCCTTTCTGTTTGTAATAATGAGACAAAGATTAGATTACCGATTAGGTTTACATACTTCGCATCAACTGTGAAAAGGGGGAGTTTTAGGCAAATAGCTTACAGACAATGCCAGGGAAAGTGTTTACCCTCATGAAAGAACACAGTACTTTTAAGCACTTTAGGTCACTTCAGTGTAATCTGTCCCTAAGCTTGATAGGCTGGTTCTTTGGGATGATACAAATAGATTTTTTGAACTTTATTAATGACCATTTTTGTTAACTTTCTAAGTTTTTTTTTTTCTTAAAAGTAATACAACTGAATTTCTTAAAATAATGTCTTAAACATAACACATTTTAAATTCAAATATGCAGACTAACTTATTTAGCTAATCAAAGCTAGAAATGTTTTAGTATTGTAAATGTTGGTCTGTACAATTAATATTTATTTTGTTTCAGAAATTAAAGAAATTATGTTTGTCATTATAGTGGTTTATTTATTAAAGTCTAAAAATCTAATAACCCTGTCAGAGATTTAACATTTCTCAAGTTATAATTCCTTATTTGCCCCTGGGTGTTCATTTCCCTCCTATGGATGAGAGTAAATTAAAATTTAGATAATTACATCTATTTCGTCAGGAAATAATAGTTTTTTTTTTTTCTTCTGTGCATATTTTTATTTGTTTTGTTTTGAGAACAATTTGCAATAGCATTTAAAATCTTTGAAATATTTTGTATTGAAATTCCGAACACTTATTTTGGTCTGACATTTGATCTTTTTGACAAACCATTTTTGAAAATTTCTTAATGTTTTCTTAACATTTTGTTTACCCAAGTTATTTTTGTCAGCTAGTGACATTTTTATTAAGTCCATTTTTGCTTCTAAAAATATTCAAGAAAATGTATTATGATGTACAAATTGGGTAAAAAATATGTGAGCAAGGAAAGATGACTATAATTATGCTTACATTTTCTTCTTCAAAATATCAATTACCTGAATTATCTTTAAGGTATCAGTTACCTTCCCCTTATGCTGTTTCAGGGCTTTCTAGGTAACATATTTTAGATGTCTCACCTTGTGTATGATTTATCTTTTGGCCTAAACCTTTCTATCTCTACCACATGTTTTATGACCCATTTCCAAAGATTACATGCAAAATAAGTTTTTAATATGGTAATGACTACAAAATAGTAGGTAAAGTAAGTTTCATAGTGAACTTTCACAGTGATATTTAATATAGAAATTGTATTTTATGCCTATATTAATCTTGAGGGTCCATCCCAGCACTGTTTGTTGCCATCCAATACAATTCATTCCCTGCCTCTTTGTAAATACACTTGGTCACCAATCTTAATTATTACCTTATTCTGCCTTATGGTGTGAATCCCAACCTATTTCCAAAATCCTCACCTGCTAATGTCATGAGCACTTTCAATGTCTTGGATTTACTTTATCCTTCAAACCTGGATT
This sequence comes from Chlorocebus sabaeus, assembly GCF_047675955.1. Taxonomy (NCBI): domain Eukaryota; kingdom Metazoa; phylum Chordata; class Mammalia; order Primates; family Cercopithecidae; genus Chlorocebus; species Chlorocebus sabaeus. The sequence goes on from NC_132910.1 coordinate 8,262,975, forward strand.
TTAGTGCTATTTCTCTTATCTTCATCTTTGCCTTTCCTCTTTGCCTGTGATTTGTACTAGTTCCTTTGAAACAAAGCCGGTTTCTGTTAAGCAAGAAAGGTGGGAAAATGCATCCATGACCAACACACAACAATATTTTGATAGAAGTAATACGCAAAATTAAACTATAGACTTCTAATGTTGGAATACTTCTTTGCTCCTTAGAATCTAAACAAATATGACCACAGTGGACTGGTGGACTGACTTGCTTTAAATGTCAAAAGTTTATATTGATTTTATGGTGGTGAAATAAATTAGTTATTTAATGAAATAGTTCCAGTGCCTTCTTATGAAGAATGTAAGTAAAAGTACTTATAGAGAAATGTATGAAATGTTAGTAATCTCTCTTCTAATATCTATCTTGAGAGTCTTCTAGACAATATTACCATGATATTTGGTAAGATATCATTTTAATGCTTAAGTTTTAATTACAATTTCCAAAAGCACAGAGTTTTTCCATGGCATTTTGGAATTTTGATTTTATTACAGGGAAAACTATTGATGTTCTTTATATTTACTCTAGTCAAAGTTTACATTTACTCTAGTCCGAGTAAGTTAGTGCTTCAACTAAGCAATACAGTTAAAAGTATAGTGGTGTAAAAAAGTGTGTGAACTTCAAAGACAGAGACAAAAGCAAAGTTTAGATATTTCTTGTTTCCATTCTCCCACATATTACCTGGGGAAGATGGGCTGAGGGGAGTTGTCTAAACATTGCTGTTGTGTTGCCTCATTCTTTCCTCATTAGTTTTCATTATTTCATAATCATCATTATTGGTTAATACATTGCACGTTATTTCCAACTCGGTTTGTCCTCATATAAGAAGTCAATGCATAAACAACAAAGACACTTTTCATCATGAACATGTATAGTTCTACAGTAACATGCAACGACTAGTGTGTACTTAAGGTGGATAAAAGAGTAACTGGGTGCATATTTATGTCTGTATGTGACTGTGAAGTTATGCCAACATCTTCTTGTAAACTGAAGCCTTCCAGATCAGGTATACTTAGTGCATTAGAATGGCTTAAAACCTGCCTTACTTGTGAGAAAATATAAAAACTTAAAGATATTTCTGAGGTTCTGGAAAGTTATAGCCTGCCATTTCCCAACCCAATTACTGACTGTCCCTTTTTATCCACTGATCAATGCTTGCAATTCTGCTGTCAGAATTTAATTTTTAGTTTATAGCTTTTGGGCCTGTTAATGATAAATTATTATTAGAGATTAATATCTTAAGTGGTCAGTCATTCATGTGAAAGAAAAAAATGGAGAACTTTCTTTAGTGGGAGGATTGTGAAATGATCTGGGAGTCTTAGCAGTCTTAGAAAAATAAAGATATTAAACATAGCTTTATATGCTTGCAGGAACATCAAGGAAAAAGAGAATATGCACTAAGCTATAAATGTTGGCATCGTGGAGTTGAAATGTGACTGGCATGATGAAAGGGAAGAATGGACTAGTATTTTTTTATTTATACATTTTTGTATTGTTTTACTTGTTATAATAAATGTGTCTTAGTTTGTAATAAGAATGTAGTAAAGAATGGTGAGGGAAAGGAGGGCTATTAAGTAAGAAGGGATCCTTTATGGGGAAGGAGATTCTTATAGTTTCCATAATTTTACTTAGAGCTACTCTGCGAATGCCACAGGATGGCTATCAAATAAACTTAATATGGTCCATTAATGAAGATTTTGCAGATGTAGTATGTAGGTTGGAAGATTCAGCTGTGGTGATTCCCAAAACAGATGGTATTAAAAATCATTCTGGAGTACCGCTACTTTAATTAACCTGCTATTGTGGTTACATATTATCATGTGGCACTAGATGAGCAACCCTGCAGGGGGGCCTAACTTCATTCCTGTGTAAATAAACACAATAAAACGAATTAAAGGACACTGACCTTTAAACGACGTTATAACAACTTTAGTAAAAAAAAATGTGTTTGCCTCTTGAGAAGGGTGGCAAAATGTTTGCATAAATGACAATGATGTATATATTAATATCACCCTTTCTGGAAGGCAGAATTGTGTGTCATACAAATACTAGAGCCAAGGCTCTAGTCATTCTCCATTCTGTCCTCTTTCCAGCCCCTGGCAACTGATAATCTTGAGTCTGTCTTGATGGATTTGCCCATGGCATTTCATGTAAGTGGAATCATATAATACATGGTCTTTGTGTCTGGCATCTTTCATTTAGCATAGTATCTTCAAAGTCCATCCACATTACACCAAGTATCAGAACATCATTTCTCCCTTTTTCAGCATTCTTAGAATTGTCTTTTATATATGTGTTTTAGACTATTTGCTATGTGCATTACAGTGTGTTGACCACATCTCTTCACTGCTGTAACACTGTTCTCAACATAGTTTTCAAGTAGCAATGTTAAAATTATCGTTTTATACATGTGTCCTTGAAGACTTCATTATGTGCTTTACAGTGGTTACCACATTCATCCACTGGAATGACACTGAAAACTTAATTCCTTCTGGGGGCTGAATAATATTCCATTGTATGGATATACCACATTTCATTTATTTGTTCATCGACTGATGAAAGTGTAGGTTATTTTCACTTTTTGACTATTATGAATAATGCAGCTGTGAACATTCATGTCCAAGTGGTTGTGTGTGCATATACTTTCAATTCTCTTGGGTATGTACCCAGGAGATAAATTGCTGAGTCATATGGCAACTCTGTGTTTATCTTTTGGAGAAGCTGGCAAACTGTTTTCCAAAGCACCTATAGCATTTTGTATTCTCATCAGCTAAATGTGAGGATTCCAACTTATCTGCATCCTTGCCAACACTTGCTATTAAATGTAGTTTTCATTATAGTCATCTTAGTGGATACGAAGTGCTGCTATCTATTAGTCTGGTTCAAAAGTAATTGCGGTTTTGCCAATAAAAGCAATGGCAAATCCAGAATTACTTTTGCACCAGACTAATATTGAGGTTTAGATATGAATTTACCTAGTGACTAGTGATATTGAGCATCTTTTATATGTTTCTTGGTCATTCATACACCTCGTTTGGTGAAATGTCTAATTCAATGTCAATTTTACAATTGTATTGTCTTTGTATTATTGAATTACTGAATTGCAATAGTTCTTTATGTGGTAGACACAAGTCCCTTATCAGATATATGATTGGAAACATGGTCTCCCATTCACTGGGTTGTCAGTTCAATTTCTTTTTTTACCTATTGCAATATATTTTGATAATAAACATATAGAAATCTGTGTATTGCATAATGTACTTATGAATAGGTATAAAAGTTGGAAGAAAATGTTAAAAATAATGGTTTTATGATGGTGGGATGATTAGTAACTATACATTTATTTGTGGGTTTATAATATACCACCCCCATGATTAAAGAAATCTGAGAGATGTGTCTTTGTGAGAGGACTGAATATAAAAAGGAAGCACCAAAGTTTTTAACTTTTGTGTAGTTCTGTTTATCTATTTTTTCTTTTGTTGCTTGTGCTTTGGTGTCATATCTAGAAACAATGACCTAATTAAAGATCACAAAGCTTTATACCTATTTTTAACCAAATAGTTTTGTGACTTTAGCTCTTATATTTAGTTCCAGATTCATTTTGAGTTATTTTTGTATACGTTATGAGGAAGAGACTCAATTCTTTTGAAGATGGATGTCTAGTTGTCATTTATTGCCAAGACTGGTCTCTCCCCTTTTAATTATTTTGGAATCCTCGTTGAAGTAGGAGGTCCAAAAATTTAAGTATTTGCTTCTGGATGCTCAATCTACTCATTGTTCTACATGTGTATCCTTACGCCAGTATCACACTGTCTTGATCTGAAGGCTTTGCAGTATGTTTTAAAAATGGGAAGTAGGAGTCCTCCAAATTTATTCTTTTTCAAGATTGTTTTGGATATACTGAGTCCTTTGAACTATTGTTTGTGGTTTTGGATTAGTGTATCAATGTCTACAAACATTCATTTGGTATATTTATTGGAATTTAATTGACTCAGCCAATCGATTTTGGGAGTATTGCTGACTGTAATAGTGTCCTGGGTCTGCTGTACAAATTACCATAACCTGAGTGTCCTGAACAACAGAAATTCATTTTCCCATAGTTTTGGAGTCTAGAACTGTGAGATCAAGATGTTGGCAAGATTGTGTTTTCTGTTTTTTTTTTTGTTTGTTTTTTCTGACGACTGTGGGGAGAATCTGTTCTATGCATCTCTCTTAGTCTCTGGTGTTTGCTGGCAATCTTTGGCGCTCCTTGAGGTGGCATTCTCCCTATGACTTCATATAGTCTTCCCTATAGATGTGTCTTTCTCTTCACACCAAGTTCTTTTTCTTATTTATTTATTTAACTTTTATTTTAAGTTCAGGGGTACATGTGCAGGTTTGTTATACATATAAACTTGTGTCACGGGAGTTGTTGCACTGATTATTTAATCACCCAGATATTGCCTAGTACACACTAGTTATTTTTCTTGATCCTTTCCCTCCGCCCACCCTCCTCACCCTCACAGTCCCCTCCTCCCTCTGACAGGCCCCGGAGTCTGTTGTTCTCCTCTACGTGTCCATGTGTTCTCATTATTTAGCCCCCACTTATAGGAACATGTGGTATTTGGTTTTTTGTTCCCATGTTATTTTGCTGAGGATAATAGCCTCCAGCTCTATCTATGTCTTTGTAAAGGACATGGTCTTATTCTTTTTATGGCTGCATAGTATTCCATGGTATATATGTACCACATTTTCTTTATCCAGTCTATCACTGAGGGGCATTTAGGGTGACTCTAAGTCCTTGCTATTGTGAATAGCGCTGCAATGGACATACACATGCATTTGTCTTAATAACAGAAAAATTTATATTCCTTTGGGTATATATGCAGTAAGGGAATTGCTGGGTCAAATAGTATTTCTATTTTTAGGTTTTTGAGGAATTACTACAACTATCTTCCACAATGCCTGAACTAATTTACACTCCCACCAACCGAGTATAAGCGTTCTTTTCTCTACCTCTTCGCCAGCATCCGTTATTTTTTGACTTTTAATAATAGCCCTTCTGTCTGGTATGAGAGGGTATCTCATTGTGGTTTTGATTTGCATTTCTCTAATGATCAGTGATGTTGAACTTTTTTACATAGGCTTGTTGGGAGCATGAATGTCTTCTTTTGAGAAATATCTGTTTATGTCCTTTGCCCACTTTTTAATGGGGTTGTTTGTTTTTTTTCTGGTAAATTTGAGTTTCTTATAGATGTTGGATTGTAGACCTTTGTTGGATCCATAGTTTGTAAAAATTCTCCCATTCTGTAGGTAGTCTGCTCACTCTGTTGATAGTTTCCTTTGCTCTTTAGTTTGGCAATTTACAGATTCAATAATTCTTCACAGAGCTAGAAAAAAAAAAACTATTTTAAAATTTATATGGAACCAAAAATGAGCCTGAATAGCCAAGACAAACCCAAGCAAAAAGAATAAAGCTGGAGGCATCACGCTACACAACTTCAAACTATACTGTAGGGCCATAGCAACAAAAACAACATGGTACTTCTGCAAAAAGACACATAGACCAATGGAACAGATCAGAGAACCCAGAAATAAGATCACACACTTAAAACCACCTGATGTTTGACAAACTTGCCCCAAAAAAACGTAAAGAGGAAAGGATTACCTATTTAATAAATGGTGCTGGTATAGCTGGCTAACCATATGCAGAAGACTGAAACTGGACCCCTTCCTTACACATTATATAGAAATTAACTCAAGATAGATTAAAGACTTAAATGCAAAACCCGAAACTATAAAAACGCTGGAGGACAACCTAGGCGATACCATTCAGGACATAGGCATGGGTAAAGATTTCACCATGATGCCAAAAACAATAGCAACAAAGTAAAAACTGACAAATAGGATCTAATTAAACCAAGTTCCTTTTAAAAGGACATCAGGGATGGGCTTAGTGGCTCACACTTGTAATCCCAGCACTTTGAGAGGGCATAGTGGGTGGATCACCTGAGGTCAGGAGTTCCAGACCAGCCTGGCCAACATGGTGAAACCTCATCTTCATTAAAAATAGAAAAAAATTATACAGGCATGGTGGTGTTGCACGTGTGGTCCTAGCTACTCAGGAGGCTGAGGCAGGAGAATTGCTTGAACCCAGGAGGCAGAGGTTGCAGTGAGTTGAGATCACGCCACTGCACTACAGCCTGGGCAACAGAGTGAGACTCCATCTCAATAATTTAATAAATAAATACAAATAAAAGGACACCAGAATATTGGATTAGGGGCTCACCCAGCTCCAATATGATCTCATATTAACTTGACTATTTACATTCTCAGTGACCTTACTTCCATAAAAGATCACATTCAGAGGGACTAGGGATTAGGACCTCAATGTAAGTATTTGAGAGGTATCCCATAACACCAGTTTAACAATATTTAATCTTCTGATTTTGTGCACAGAATATTTTCTATTTATTTAGGTCTTCTATATTTATTTTAATGATGCTTTTTAGTTTTCATACATATACCTATGAACTTTCTCTTTTGGTTTTCATATATAAATGAATGTTTTCATATATATATATAGTTTTCATATGTATGAAACATTAATTTCTTTTAATGATGTCTAAAAAGTAATTTCTTTTAATGATGTTTTTAAATTGTCATATATATCTTTAATTTCTTTTAGCAAAACTTAATTGCATTCATGATATTAATGATATGTATATGACAACTACAAAATATCCTTGAAAGAAATTAAAGATATATATATCTTATATTCTTTTTTGTTAAATTTATTTACAATTTTTATTTCTATTTGTGGCTATTGCAAACAGAATCTTAATTTCATTTTCATATCATTTATTACTAGTAGATAGAAATAAAATTGACATTTTTATATTGATCTAGTATCCATCCATGTTGCAAAACTCAATTGTTAGTTCTAAAGTTTTCGTGTAAGTTCTTTAGGATTTTCTCTATACAAGATCAGGCCAACTATGAATAGAAATGCTAGTTTTTCCTTTCCAATATGGATACTCTTTATTTCTTTCATTTGCCTAATTTCCCAGACTAGAACCTTCAATACAATGTTGAATAGAAGTGGTGAGAACAAATATCCTTGTCTTGTTCCTAACTACAGGGTGAAAGTGTTCAATGTTTCTCCATAAAGTATGATGTTATTGTGAGTTTTTACTAAATGCTCTTTAATCAGTCAGGTTCAGAAATTTCCCCTTTATTTTTAGTTTGTTTAGTGTTTTTATTGTGAAAGTGTGTTGATTTTGTAAAATGATTTTCTTCTGCATCTATTGAGAAAATTGTGTGTGGTTTCTGTTTTTTAAAAAAATTTAGTCATAGAGTGTATTACTTTTCATAAAGATATTCTCTAATTATTCTGAATCATTTTAAAACACTAGAAGTCCTTCTGATTCAGTAAAGAATGTAGTCTTTACTTATAAAGAACAAGCCTAACTCAATCGTGTTAATATAAGATTCTCATTATCTTATACCCTTTTTACTTGCTTGTATACTGAGCTCAAAAGTAAGACTGGAATGCTTGAGTTGAACCATAAAGCATGGTGTGCCCCGAAAAGAAATGAAGAGAAAGAAGAAAAATATGCTGGTTTACTTTTTGGGGGGGTGGTGAGAGGAATTGGTGGCAGTGATTTGTTTCCTCTGGGATCAGGCATATCCTAGTGCATGTTCCCAGTGCAGTTGTGAGAAATGGTTCTGCCTATCTTAATGCAGATCTGCTCTAGGGACTAAAGATGTCCCATGGATAAATGAATAATTAAATGCTGCAGATGAACATCTTTGAAGGTATACTCCTTCAATGTGGGACAATGGAGAAATCATCCTGATGCTACTATTTCAGAAAAGGGATTAAAACAAGAATCTTGTCAGTTCATACACCATGGAATACTATGCAGCCATAAAAAAAGATGAGTTTGTGTCCTTTGTAGGGACATGGATGCAGCTGGAAACCATCATTCTCAGCAAACTATCACAAGAACAGAAAACCAAACACCGCATGTTCTCACTCATAGGTGGGAACTGAACAATGAGATCACTTGGACTCGGGAAGGGGAACATCACACACCGGGGCCTATCATGGGGAGGGGGAAGAGGGGAGGGATTGCACTGGGAGTTATACCTGATGTAAATGACGAGTTCATGGGTGCTGACGAGTTGATGGCTGCAGCACACCAACATGGCACAAGTATACATATGTAACAAACCTGCACGTTATGCACATGTACCCTAGAACTCAAAGTATAATTAAAAAATAAATAAATAAATAAATAAAAAAGAATTGCCAACAATAGCAGTAGTGCACAGCTAGGTGAAGAAAAATGGAAGGCTTAAGTCCATGTTACGTTCTTCAGTGGGAGTTTGCCAGCAGGGCCTCTTTTAAGTAATGCATTTGGAAGTTATTGGTGGATAAAGTCCTGATGGAACAAGGACAAAAGATGGTAAAATGGCTGTCATCTACATATTTACTTTCGTATTTTCATAGCTTCCATGGTTCATTTTATTTTTCCAGTTACTATTTTTACAAAAATAAAGAATAAAAATCTTTCTTCCACTCTTTTCTGCTTCTAAAAATGCTCTTAAGCCAAGAACGGCATCATTGTTTAATCAGGTTCACATTTGCCAATTTACTTATTTAATCTGTTTATCACATTTAATCTGTGTATCACATTGAACACAGTTGATCCCTCTCTTGAAATTCATGACTTCCCTGACTTCCAAGCCTATATCATTTCTTCTTCTCTGCCCTCATTATTGGCAACTACATGTCAGATTTTCTTTCTTCTTCTATGTCCCATAATAATAGATTCCTCTAGATTTCCATCCTGCATTCTCTTCTTTTCAACTTAAGTTCTTCCAGCCAATATAAAGCTGATGACCCCAAAATTGTAGTTTTTAGAGTAATAGTCTTTTCTGAACTCCACATTAATATTTCCAATAGTGTTTTTGGTAGCTGCTCCTCAGTGATAAATGGTGCCTTATATCTGAAATGGAATATATTTCCACATATCTTCTGGTATTTATTATTTTGTGTAATGGCACTACTCTCCAACAAATCACCCAGACCACAGTCTTAGAAGCCCTTCTAGCCTAATGTCTGCTACTCATTTCCAACATCTAAGTAGTCACTAGTCCATGTCAAGTCTATCTTACTATCTCTCAAACCCATTCTCTTTTCTCCTTCACTGTTAGGGTTAAAGATCAGTTTCCTGGTAAACACTGTCTAGAGTACAGGGAGTACAGTGAGGAAAAGGAGCAAAGCAGGAAAGGAGAGAGAACCAATACTTGGATACAATATCTAGCTGGCTCCTGCTAAATAAGACTGCTGAATGCTAAATTCCCTCCCCCAAGAGGTCCTATAACATACATTCAAGGACTGGGAAGGAAAGATTTTAAGAAAATAGTGGAAGAATTTGTGAACTTGTTCTCATCTCCTATTACTCAAATATTTGTTACAGGACTTCCATAGCCTCACGGTTTTTGGCCACACATATGTGGGTACCAAGTGGGACCACAGAGAAGTGTGAGGAGCTGCTATTAGGTTAAATATGTCTGGCCCATGCAGAAACAACTAAGCCTGAGAGGATTTGGAGTGTTTTATAAGAGGTGTCTAATACACTTCTAACTCTTCTCCCTTTACTTCATTTAGTCTCTTTTTCTGCAATGCCTAATGCCTAAACTTTTAAATTGCAAATCCTAGCAATCCAGTCTAAAGTCCTTCAGTGACTCTATGAAGCTCATTGATAAATCTGGAAATTCTTCATATTGAATACAAGGGATTCATGATCCAATCCTTGCTTATCTTTCCAGCATTTGCAATACTTCTGCACATTTCCCCAAGGGGACAACCTTGAAGAATTTTTTTTTTTAATGGTTATTTGTTAACTCGTTGTTTCTTCTGCTTACAATACTTTCCTATTCATCATTTAAAGTCGCTCAAATGTAATTTTTTATGTGATATCTTCTCTGAGATCTTCTGACATAACTAGAAGTTCTTTTCCTAAACTTTCATAACCACCGGTTCATACTTTTATACAGCACACAGCAAAATGACTTTAAGAATTAGTTTAGGGGTAGAGAATAGGGTAGAGATTGCTCTCTATTCATCTTACTATTATCTAGGACTAGGAACAAATACAAAATGAATCAAAATTGTACTTAATGTGGTAGGTTATATGAAAGAATGAATCTTAGAATAACTGAGGCCAAAAATTATTTTATCTTGATTTCAATCTTCAATAATCACCCTTTGTCTGATATTTCATATGCACATGTGTATTTTTTATTGTGTCAGTTGCTTGTTTTCGTTTTCCAGTTAGTTATCCACTTGTATTTCAAGGTTTTAATTCTTCAGTCAGATTTTAAGGTCTTTAAGAAAAGGATAATATTTCTTAGCTCTCTGTGTTTTCCATGACATTTTGTACAGAAAACAAGCTCAGTAGTCATTCTTGAATTGATTCGACAAATGACTTATTAAAATTTATGTTTAACTTCCATTCAAAGTTCCACTTAAGTTGTTTTTTTAAAAAATATATATTTCACTGGTTTGAGGACAACTTAAAGGATAATTATTTTTTCAGGTTTTTCTCCCCCAGTTTGTTTTATTCTATTTGTGGGTTGGTGAAATTGGCTCTGAAATCCTATCAGTGACTTTTGTTGCATTCTATGAAATTTTTAGACATCAAACAGTTTTAAACACTGCATTGAGAGAACTGTTAAAGTGTTTCTGTGACCCTGAGATAATACAGAACATTTAGGGATCAGTGTAATAATTGATGAGAATGATTATCACAGAATTGTGGGACTGGGCTAAATAATGTTTCTAATCTGTCTTTTTTGTTTGTTTGTTTGTTTGAGACGGAGTCTGACTCTGTCACCCGGGCTGGAATGCAGTGGCACGATCTCTGCTCGCTGCAAACTCCACCTTCCGGGTTCACGCCATTCTCCAGCCTCAGCCTCCGGAATGCTGGGACTACAGGCACCCGCCACCACACCTGGCTAATCTTTTGTATTTTTAGTAGAGACAGGGTTTCACTGTGTTAGTCAGGATGGTCTCAATCTCCTGACATCGTGATCCACCCGTCTCAGCCTCCCAAAGTGCTGGGATTACAGGCATGCGCCACCGTGCCAGTCCCAATATTTTTGATATAATGGAGAGAATAATATATTCTCTGTTTGAGCTCCCTTATCTAAAATTTTCATTCTCCCCTCTTTGATACATGTAAGAACATCTATTGTGTATGTCTAGAAAATCTATCATATATATGTAATATATCATAAAGATGCGGGCTAATTTTAAAGATTGGATAGTTTTATTTATACTCTGAGAGGGACACTGAATATTAAAACTTTTTTTTACTATATGTTGTAGAAAGTGCCTTTACTACTTAGTTTTGAAGTTAGAAAAAAGTGATAACCTTATCAGAAACCTTTATATTAATTAATAAAATGATTGTTAGTAGTGTTTATAAAATCACACGGAAGAAATGGAGGGAATAATTTTAAAAAGACAGTTTTGTCTTGTCTTTCTTGCTTCTGTGGTATCCAAAGTATTGCAAATAAATAAGAACCTTAGTCTTCTGTTTTATCTGTTTACTTGTCTCTCTCTCTCTTTCTCTCTCTCTCTCTCTTTTTCCACTTGTCTTCTCTGAAGATAAGATTGATTTAATTTGGGCAGTTGGAGGAGAGTAGGATGAAAGACTATCAGAAAAAAAAAACAAAACAAAAACTGCTGTCTTTAAACCCTAAATTTATTCTAATTTCATGTTTATTTCTTTTACAGATTATTTTATTACTATCTTGTTATTAATCCATTATTAATTTTTGAAAACTTCTGATATGCAGGAGAAATATCTTTCATTTATATTTTTTAGAAGTCTTACGGCTTACAGAAAGCAACTTTGGTCTGGGAGTCTGGAAGTCTATGTCAATATTTTAATCAAGGGATAAGTAGCAGCCACTTGAACTGCAAAAAGGCTAATACAAAGCATTTTACAACAAATGGTTTCTGGCTCATACTGAAAGGGTATGCAAACTTATTTCAGCCTCCATATTTACTAAACATAATTGTGGGTGGGATAGCGGAAATTTCTCTAGTCATATACAAAACACCAGCTAACTGACTTGTGTGTGTAAAAGGCATCACTGATAAAGAGAAGTCTTTATTAAAAATTTAAATATATTTATTATTATATTGTGACATCCATACTAAAAATAGTTAAATAATCATAATTTCATATGATTTAATACAAATAAAATATATAAATATTGTCTTGTGGGTAAATCTTATCCATCTGCTGAAATCTGCTAAAAAACCAAAACTACTTATTTAGGAAGTCTTTAAATTTAGTTCAGCTGTTCAATTAGATTTATTTCAAATTCGTAAGTAATTTACTTTTGAAGTCATATGTAAAACTTAAAGTCAAAAATAAATATTTTGTAAGAACTCCATTTTCTTATGTTCTTTATCAGATAATCTACATTGCCTGTTATGTAGTTAATACCTCTCATCTGAAACCTGTTTAGGAATAATCCCAAATAAAGGCACACAAGATAATAAATGAAGATGTAATAAAATAATTAGGCCTAACTATGAACAAGTAGAAGAATCCATACTTTGACATTAACTGCTAATTGGATCATAACCTTGACCAAGATGTGGCAGAAAGATAGAAATCATCCTAATTCTGATGCATTGATGCATGGGATACAGATTTGTATTTACAAAAAACTTTTCCTGTGAATCTTGATCACCTCTAGTTTTAGTGATTAAATAGTCTTTAGTTGAAAATCAATTAACCATTTATAAACCTATAGATCTTTCCTCAGTCACAAACATAAATGTGACTCTGGAGCCACACAATGGTATTGTCATTGCACTGTGACTTTGCCTAAGTAGAGAAAATGTGATTATAGCTATAGGGTAGATGTCAGCTTGATTCTCTTTCTGCCTACACTATATTCTTATGCTGATTTTTATCACATTAATTTCAATGTTTTCCATTACAAAAATATATGGCAATGAACATCCTTGTAAAAACACTTGTCAACATCTCCAATAACCATTGTTGGCTAAAGAAATTTAAATATATGCTTCTATCTCTGCTTTCTCCATTGACCAACTCTTTTATCCAGCCATCATATTGTCCAATGCTCTAAAACACAAAATCTACAGTCAGCATTTCTTCAGTTTTCTTCTAAAAACGTGTCTACCTCAGTATCCCAACTCAGTAAACAGTAACAGCATCTACCACATTACTTAAAACATACGTATTTTTCCTTTTACCTCATGTATTATTGAATCCTTTACGTCAGATATATGTTCCATATTTATCCACTTATTTCTACTTCCACAACTACTACTTTAGCTTGAATCACACTGATCTCTCACTGGGAGAACTCCAATATCACCTTTACTACTTAGTCTAATTTCATACTGGTCATCCCCATTCTTCCTGCCATAGCATTTAAAGGAATACTTTGAAATTGAAAGTAGATGATGTCATTTTCCTGTTAAAACTCTCCAAATGACTTATCATTAGACTTAGTAAAGTTCAAATTCCTTATGGTGGCCTTTGAGGCTCTACATGAACTGGCTGAATAACTCTCTGATTTTCTCTTTTACCTCTCTTACCCTTTGTTGAATTTGACCATATTGAACTTCTTCCTATTTTTCCACTATATAACAAATTTTATTGGATTTGACTCAAATATCAGCTCCTCAGAGACCATCCCTGACTATCGTATTTAAAGTAACTTCCTTCTGCACCTATTATTTGAATTGGTTCTCTTAAAGCATTAAGAGCATATTCACTGTATCATCTTAGGCAGAAAAAATACATAAACATATTCATTATCAGATAATTGTCATTACTCTCTTATATGTATGGCAATTATTAAACTACTTTCATATTCAGCTCATGATGCTGGGGCTGAGACACTACAAACCATGTTTTCTCCTTTGTGAGCTGGGTCCTGTTAGATTCTGCAGGGGTAGAGGGTGCCACAGAGACTAGAGAGTTGGAGGTTAAAGAGGGGATTTTCTGTTCCTATCAGTGTCTCCTATGCAAAGCTTCCTCACTGGCAGCAGTACACTACATTAGAAGCAGCAGATTCCAGGTTACAATTTTTTTTCCTGGTATTCCTAGAACTAGCCCCATTAGAGACAGATTCTTCGGAGTTCTGACAGCAATATCCAAGCAATACCTTCTTTTCAGATATCTGAGTCCCAGTTCCACCAGGCCACTTCTCCAACATTCTAAACTTTAATAATTCCAACCTTGTCCTTTTGCTCTCATCCCCCACACTGGGTTAGCATCTGCTTCCTGCAGTTACTTGTTCATAATACCTCAGCATTTTCTATTGCATTTTCCATTTTCTAATAACTGGCTAACAATTATTCATAGCAATTTTTCTCTGTTAACGTTACTTGTGTGGTTTCTATCTCCTAACTGGATTTTGATTAATAAAATAGGACTGAATTATTGGCTAATTAATATATCTAAAGAAAAGACTGTATTTCACCTTCTAAAAGAGACCTTAGAATTAAGGAAGGAGAATGTTAAATGGCCTCTTGATGTTGTTCCCAACCTCACAAATTTTGACTGTTTCGAAAAAATATCTCTATATAGTGATCTCATGCCACATACTCATGTAGTCTTGAGTTGTGTGGTCAGGTTCTTGTTTGCAGAAGAGGCAAAGTAATGAGCGGTGTATATTATAAAGAAAACTCAGTGTAGAAAGAAACTTGATGAAGATGTTGTAGGATTAGTCAAAGGATCAGTAGTGGAGACTGCTGCTGTATTTATAAACATATGTTTAATTTCTGTTTCACTGTTTCTTCTGAATCTAAAACACTAAAATAGTTATCCTTGCCCTACTTACATAATGTGCTTATTGACAGAAATAGGGAGTCATCTAACTAAAAATTATTTTGAGAAATATGAATTGTTACAACAGTAAAATTATTTAGTTAAACATGAACTGTTTTTAAGAAAGAATTTAAATTGTATTAGAAAGGATCCAGGTACACTCCTTATCACAACCAATGCAAGAATTACATATACAGTCTTATTTAGCATCTTTTGCTATTTATATGAATACAGACAATATTTTGAACTGTTAATGTAGCATGATTCCCTATTTGAAATGTTTTTCTCTGGGAGTCAGGGGCTTTGCCTCACTTTCATATTTAATCACCCTTGAACAATACTCCCGACATCATAGAAAAGGACGTGTTTTGTCGTGGCCATGATGTTACTGACATCAGAAATGGAGTGAGAGCTCACGAATTTGCATAGCAGTTTTGAGATGACTGAAACCGTGTGTAAATATTTAGATCCAAAGTTAGAAGAGAAAAACAATGAACTTGAAGTGTTTTCTTAGTTGTCTGGCACAGAAACAGCTAGTTCGTAAAACATTAAAATGTTAGTTTCTAATATTCTTAACCTTTCTTCTTCTTTGAATAAACGGTGTCATGACGGCATGGTTGTTTCTACTCTCCTCTCCAGACTGGAGGTGGTTTAACAATTCGGTGACATGTAAGGTCCTGAAGCAAAAATGCCTATTGTCCAATCAAGGCACCATCAACTTGGTTCTCTGAATTTCAAAAAGAAACCTCTTTTTTCCTCTTAGAAAGTAAATCAAGGACTGTAAACTGTCTAACGCTTGTGTGACGTCCTGAGAATTTGGGGTGACTAAGCATTTAGAGGCCGCTTTTGGACATGATTTTATCTTCTTCCTGCTTCTGAGAATCAGGTCTTGGTATCTGCAGTGGCTGTCAGCTGTGGCTGTACCGACTGATGCCAAAGAAGGCTCATGTAAAAATATATAGAAACTTTCCGCTTTGGATACAAATTCTACCTCTTTGCCAGATTTTGTGCCAGAAAAAAAGCTATGAATTCAATCCTTATCTATAGAACACCAAATATAGGAAAAAATTCCTCCTAAGCATAGCAAAGAATATTATTTATTGAACTTGTGATAATCCTGGGCCTCTCTCCAAATCAACCTTTATAGCACGAGGTGTGTACTGTTGAACCAAGCCTTCTTAAACCGTAGGCATTGACAGCAGAGCAGGGCACCTGGTGGCTTTGGCCCCTTCATGCCAGGTGAATCTGAAGACCCTACTGCTCGTGTCCTCTTTTTGTCTTACCTTCTGCCTCTATTCTGAAGAGGCAGTGTTAGCAGCAGGTCTCTGTTACTGCAGTTGTCTTGGCATCAACACACAGATATTCTGTTCTCTGGCACTCACTCTGACTATTGGCAGACAGAGGATGAACAGGCTGCAGAATCAACCCCATTAGTGTCATCCTAATCCTCTGTAATGGGATCCACATTGGCTAAAGCTAGGCACCAGTCCTCATCCCCATCCTCATGCGTAGGACGCCTTAACTTAGCAAGATATCAGGCAGTTCATTGAAGAGATGACAGTAGTGTGTTTGCTGCCACCTTTCGAAGAAAACCAGAACAATGCCATTGGGAATGTTATGTTGCACATTAGAAGCCGGGGAAAAATGTGTATTTTTACAGTTAAAGGCCATTTTTGAGATATATTCACATGTATCTTCCTAGCATTTCCCTTTTTAGAACAATGCTGTTAGAGCCACTGGTGTTATAGTATCAATATTCAAGAAAAAATATTATGAGCTTTCTGAGTAGGATAATGTATGTGTGTGTAAGAGAGATAGAAGGAAAGACAGGCAGAAAGAGAGAGACAGGCAGAAACAGAGATAATGAGAATGACTAACATTCATAACACATTGTCAGCAGGAAAAGGACAAGGAGGGACATGGCAGGCAGAAATTTAGTTAATGTTTGCTGGAGATAGTAGATTTGAGATTGACAAGGGAGGGAACCTAGCATTTCTGATTACTAAAAGTCTTTAGAATCTTTTATTTTAGGTGAGAAATTAAGTACTTAGAAGATTAAGTTCTGCTTCTAGAGAATAAAAGGATTTTGATGAATTTCTCTAGCCTCTTACCACAGAATTAAAATTGCTTTTAACAGCTTACTAGACTGTCTTGCCCACCTTTCCTGCCTTTCTGTTTCAGGTCATTTTGATCATTAGAATACATCAGAACAAATAAAAGTCTGTGCTTTTGGCAATAGTACATAGCAGCCAAAGTCTAAACATCAGCAGAAAACAATAAATCACTTTGAATGCCATTTATTATGACAGTGGCCTTGCACTTCCAAAGCATAATGAACATTGAACACAGGAGAGAGAAGCATCAGAAGATGAACAGCTTGCCTCTGGGTTCTCCAGCAATGACAACATGGCTGCTGACAGTCATAAGCCCTTGAAATTTCCAAGTTCTGTTTATAGAGGAGTGATCATTACTGATATATTTCAGTAAACCCTGGAACACTTCTGGTTCAGTTGCTCCTTCATGTGGCACCTGTGGATGTACCTGTGGGCCTAAAAATAGCAAG
Organism: Chlorocebus sabaeus; assembly: GCF_047675955.1. Taxonomy (NCBI): domain Eukaryota; kingdom Metazoa; phylum Chordata; class Mammalia; order Primates; family Cercopithecidae; genus Chlorocebus; species Chlorocebus sabaeus. Next base: position 8,280,451 of record NC_132910.1, read on the forward strand.
AGCCAAAAGTATATGGAAATCAAAAGCAAACTCTGTTGTGTTCACAGTTTGTGTTTCCATATAACTCCTTGTAAGGACACCCACTTAACATACTTTCCCAGATTTTATGGGCAGCTGCAGCATTGGGTTTTTATTTCTTTTCATGTGAGTTTTTTTTTTTCCTTTAAGAATTTCAAGTTTTAAAGAGCTGAGTCATATCTCCCTGAGTTTTCATGATTATATATATGGGCTCCTCTGAAGGTTTGCATAATAAAGGTTTTTAACTGGACAATACAGGGAATAGTGGACTGAACAGACCAAAGTTACTATCATGAAAAGTAATTGAGATTGTCAGTTGAACACTTCTGGGCTCAGAAGGAAGAGCTTTCTAAACCCTACCCATGGCCTTTACTTTCTAACCCCTAACCGTAGTTGCTAAAACCAGGGAGAATAGGAAAATTCTTTATTTTAATGAGAAATAGGTTCACTTTGGACCCAGAGGGAGTTTGGAGTTTAGGATTTTTTACGTCAACTATGGCTCCACCCAATTCAGGTCATTGGTTGAATAACTGGAAGGCAATAGGTGTGAAGGAAGTTTTAATTTCTTTTATTTATTTATTTATTATTATTATTATACTTTAAGTTCTAGGGTACATGTGCATAACGTGCAGGTTTTTTACATATGTATACTTGTGCCATGTTGGTGTGCTGCAGCCATCAACATGGATGCAGCTGGAAACCATCATTCTTAGCAAACTATCACAAGAACAGAAAACCAAACACCGCATGTTCTCACTCATAGGTGGGAACTGAACAATGAGATCACTTGGACTCGGGAAGGGGAACATCACACACCGGGGCCTATGATGGGGAAGGGGGAGGGGGGAGGGATTGCATTGGGAGTTATACCTGATGTAAATGACGAGTTGATGGAAGTTTTAATTTCTAACAACATTGTCCCTTTCAAGCAAGGATATACGATTTTGAAAGTTCCGAGCACAATAAAAAGGACTTTGGTAGAGACTCTTACTTCCAATTTTGGCAGCCATTTCTTCTAATAAAAATGTCACATTGTCATCTGGAATTTAGTTTTTTGATAATAACTATGCCAAAGAGTCACAGGCTATGAGTCAAAGCAGATTACATCTTCCTTTGCCTTCTATAAAGCTCCAACCCAAACATGAATTGTGGCAAAATGAGTGAACAGCAGCATATACTTTAGCGAGGAAGCCCAGAACTTTCAAACTCAATATTTAGCTGTTGATACTTTCTCTGTGTCCTTTCAACTTGCCCGCCCCTACATTTTCCTCCATGTTTGCTTCCAGAATTGCAAAGCAACACAGATGACCCTTAAGTCAACCCTTCAGAGACATTCAGAAGGCAGGGTATATTTTAGAATCAGCAGAAGCGTTGTCATGTTGAGAGAACACAATTGAACATACATGTAACTTCTGCCCTTCTCTTAGTCAATTTCAGGACTTTCTATGACATCATAAGCACAGATATGAAAAAGCATTGCACTAAGAATAGTTTAATCTGAAAGAGCATGATAAAATACCCCATAGCCATCTTCTGCTTCTCTTGTATAGAGTTGTAATTAAAGGGAATTTAGGACAAAGATTATTCTGACTTCTTATTCCATACGTTGTACAATCATAATGATAGCTCATTCCTTATTCTGTTTGAAATAATATTTCAGAGGTTCTTTCATATTGTTGACTGTTTCAATAGTTGATTTTGTAAATTGCTCAGTACCATTATAATGGATATGTATTCAACAATATATTGTCATTCACTTGTTGGGCATTTGGATTGTTTCCAGTTTGCGGCTGTTTCGCATAAAGCTTCTATAAACATTTTTGCACAACTCTTTTCATGTGCATATATCTTCATTTATCTTGAGTAAATCCCTCAGTCAAACTCACCTCTTAGGGAAGAAGTGGAATATTTGGGGTCTAGAGTAGATGACTAAGTAGTTTTTCAAAGTAGTACCATATTATGATTTTATAATTCAAAAAATAAAGTGTTTAATTTTGATGATGTCCAATTTATCATTTTTTAAGGGTTTTAACTTACAGTGTCCTGTTAAGGAAATCTGTGCCTACTCCAGGGTCATGAAGATATTCTCATATGTGATCCTTAAGGATCACATGGTTGGCCTATGATTAATTTCAAATTAATTTTTGTATATAGTATTAGGTAGGGCTTGTGATTTATGTTTATCCTGTTGTTAGGGTAGCATTTGTTGATTTCACTTTCCCCACAAAATTGCATCTTTGATGAAAATCAGGTTTCTGCAAATTCTATTTCTAAACTCTCTATTTGGGTTTATTATATTCTTTCCCTTATACCAACACTACTGTATAATTACAATAGCTTTTTAGAAATTGTTAAACTCAGGCAGCAAGAATTGCCACAATATGTTCTTTTTAAAAGTAGTTTTGTTTATGCTAGAACCCTGTATTTTTATATAAATTTTAAATCTGGTTATGAATTGCCACCAAATTTTCATTGAGCTTGGGGCTGCATTAAAACATATAGACCAGTGTGGGAAAACTGACATATCAATAGCATTGAGTCTTACAATCAATGAACATGGTATATTTCTCAATTTATTTATGCCTACTTTAATTACTCTTATCAATGTTTTGTCATTTTCAGTGTAGAGGTTGTGCCTGGCATTCATTCATTAACTCTTCTTAAGTGGTTTATGTGAGCCTTTAAGTTTTCTTTTCTTTTTCTCAGGAACCATAGTCCAATGTGAGAAAACAGTTATCTCATATCGTTTGTCTATTGTTTTATATGTTTATTGCAGAAGGGTATGTCTCAACCAGTTACCTCTTCGTAGCTAGAAGTAAAAATGCTAGAGCAATCCTTTTGAAAGAGAAAATATTTTACGTTACCCTCTGTATGAAACATACTGTGAATCTCCGTTTCAGTTATAGCAAAAAGACTTTCAAGTCCTCAGATGGTCCTGCACGATTTATATTCTGTCCCTCCCTCAGTCAATTCATTCATTCCATCTCCTCCTATGGCTGCCAGCATTCTAATCACAATAACTTCATTGCTGTTTCTCAAAAATTTCAGGTAAAATCCAATGGGTCATTTGCTCAAATATTCTGTTTGTAATAATCTTACTCAGAAATCTGCTTGGTTGATTCTTTGTCCTCCTTCATCTTTGTATAAATCTTATCCTCTCAATGGGTCTGTCCTAATCACTCTACTTGACATTGGAAACTAACCTTCCCACTACCTTGAAATAACAGTCACTCTTATCTTATTCTAATTCTTTTCTTTTTGCCAATAACATTTTTTTGTCACCTTGTAACATACTTGAAACTTACTTTTCTACTCTGTTCTGTATTATCTTTATTAGTCTAGCATCCTTGTCCGTGCCCTGCTCAAACCCTGGATAACTTTTATATACTCCTGCTCTTACCCAAGTACCATTTTATGCATCTCTGGGCTTTAGGGCTTTCCTCAGGGAACCATGAAGTCTGTCTTGGTTTGGAAGCCTGAATGTAGGAGACATTAGCACCCCAAAGAAGTTCCCAACCAATGACTCACATGAATTAGTCCATATATACCCTAGCTCTCTCAGTCCATGGGTGGACGCTTTTCAAGCCCGTGTTTTAGTTTTTTTTCATAGTTTCCACGCAAGATGGAATAAAGTTTCCCACCATGATAACTGATTTATTAATTCCTCATTGACTGGCTACTTTATTATCATTATTATTATTATTTAAGATGATGTCTCACTCTGTCGCCAGACTAGAGTGCAGTGGCACAATCTCAGCTCACTGCAAACTCTGCCTGCTGGGTTCAAGCAATTCTTCTGCCTCAGCCTCCCGAGTAGGTGGTACTATACGTGTACGCCACAATACCCAGCTAATTTTTGTATTTTTAGTAGAGACGGGGTTTCCCCATGTTGGCCAGGATAGTCTCGATCTCTTGACCTTGTGATCCACCCACCTTGGCCTCCCAAAGTTCTGGGATTACAGGTGTGAACCACCGCACCTGGCCGAATGGCTACTTTTATATCCCTAATTGAATTGCCCACTACTGTGCTTTCCAAATGGTCCACTCTAAATACATTATTTGCCGTGAAATCCTTTATTCATGATCTGTTTCTAAGGCAACCCAAACTGAAACATCAAATAAAGTGTAAGTTTTACGAAGGTAGAGATCCTTTACTTATAGAAATTAATATTACTTTTAAATGATATGTCTTAAATGCCTGCAATAATGTCAGGAACAGAGTAGATGTGCAAATATCTGTGAAATGAATTAATAAACTTACTAAATACTGTTAAGAAGCATTCGTAGTAATGATACTCACAAATAGTGTCTGTTTTTATTCCTGTGTTTGGAATTCTGAGTTGCCCATTTCACAGGTATAAAAGCTAACCTTACTGCTATTTATACTAAGAATTTCTTTAATAATTAGTATTTTCTTATTTTTAAAGGTTTCTCGTGGTTATTTGTATTGACTTTGTGAATTTACTTGTTCTTTGCAATATTCCTTTTGGAGATAGGGTTTTTAAAAATAATTACATTTTACAAATGTTTTTCTTGTTTTTATTTTTCAATGTATTTTATGTCTAGAAATTTTATATTTATGTAATCAGATCAATTAATGTTTGTAATTTTTCCTATAACTATATCAAAATGTTATCCTATATCTTCTTCAAGTATTTAATATTTTTAAAAATTGATATATATTTTTCATTTTCTCCACAATATAGTTTTATTTGAGACAGGTCTTTGTCCTTTGCTGTAGTTAACCACGTACTATTTCTTCAACATATTGAACTGCATTTTGAAGAATAAATAGAGATTTTTAGGATAAGAAGAGGGAAGAAATTTTTCAGCAAATAGAATCACATTGTGGAAGACAAAATTCTGAGTAAGAAAATGGCGGGATCTAGGACCTCTACTTTAGCATATCATTGGCAAAATGAATTGGGAGCTCTATACTTGGTTCTGGACACCATTTCTATTATACTTCTATGTCTTGTAAAGAAACAGATGGTGCCTGTAGCAGAGAGAGTCGTGTTCACTAAGCAGTCCATGTACTCCTCTACATTTCACAGAATCCCTTACAATTATGTTAAGACCATGTAATTAGCTCTGTACAATGGACTGGGAATGGAAATAAAATGGATCATGTCTGGGCAGAGACGCAGAAAAAAAACTCATGCCTATTGCATCCCAGTGTTCTCTTTCTGTGGAATGGTCAGAGGCCCTCTGGTTCAAATGTGAGCTAAAGAGGGCAGAACTCTATCAGTCTGCGACTGTATAGGAAGAGTCCCCAGACAATCTGTGTGGAACATGTAATGAGAGTGAAAAATAAACTCTCTTATGTTCGATTTCTAAGGTATGGGAGATAACTTTCTGCAGCATAGCTTACCCAATCTTGACTAAAGCTGTATCTAAAATTAAAACCGAATTTATTATCATTCACTCTAAATCTATTCTCCCATCACATGTTCTAATTTCTTTTAATGGCAAACTGATTCCTAGCTTCATAAGAATGGTGTGAGAATTAAAAAATAATGAATATATTTGGGCTACTTAAAAACTAACAACCTCTCACTGTTTGATATTATACCATCCCCTTAGGTACTTTTTTCTCTATCCCTACTGTATTATCATTGCAAAATACATCTCATATATTTCTACTTCTGTGCTTTATTGGGGTACTAGCTTTAGTAACTATGTCAAATATTCCAAATCTTAAGCTCTATCTCAAATGTCACATCTTCCTCAAGGTATTCCATGATTTTCCTAGTTAAAAGGTGTCTTTTTTCCCTCTGATCTTTTGAAGCACATTGATCTTTCTGTATTACTCTACACATTGTATCACATCTATACAATGCTACATATTTAATAGGAGAACTCAGTTTTCATTTTTATCTTTACTTAACCTATTATTCTGAATCTCTTGGTTGTACAATTTCTGTTTCTTGAATATAGATGAGGTGGATTCCAATAAATGAAGTTAGAAACTTTGCATGCCAAGTTCTGTGAAATCTGTTGCAAAACTTACCTGTTGTTTATTTATTTAGTTGGGGTTTATTTTTAATTTGACTCACTGAATTGTGTCCAGTGCATTTTATTACTTATTAAATAAAACATTCAAGTTTTCTGCTTTTCCTTCCTATAAGGTGACATTCATGCCATTACTATCTAAACAGAAAATCAGTGAGAGGCTTTAATTTCCTATGTAGAAAGGTTTAGATTTTTTTTAAAAAAATACACCTCTAACAGCAACACAGAGTAACATAAATTAGAAAAAAAATGATTAGGGACATTAAAGATAAATATGGCTGCACTTTGAGAAGAAGTGAGAAGTATGGAAGATCCTTTAAACCAGCTGCAATTAAAAATGTTAATAAGAATTCATGAAAGAACAAGAACCGTAAATGAGTATTTTAAGAGGTAGAGGAATATGATAAATTGTGGTACTCTGGATAATCACAATTAGCAAAATGGAGAATAATTAAAGAAACCAAATGAGAGCACATATAGTGATAAATGAGCTTAGACTTGTTAAAGAACTGTGTTATTAGCAGATTCTTTTTGCTGGTAAGAAAAAGAATATGGACAGAAAGAGAATTTCTCTGTAAAATAAAAGATAGGTTTTCATACCTTATTACACTTAATGAAATGCTGGTCTAACAGTGACCCATCCACAGGGATGAGAATCTACAAATAGGCAAATGTCCCTGAACCCTCAGGGAGGCAGCCTCTGTCTCATGCCTGCCATTCAAGCAAGTACTTGGAAGATTTAGGTCACTAAAGACTAACCTTTTCCCGCCTGTGTTTTTCTTTAGGAAGAGTGGCTATGAATTACACAGCAGGAGAGGTGTGTGTCCGTGCTTGTTAAAGACACTCAGCCTTGAATCACATATGGCTTCCAATACCTAAGGTTTACTGTGGCAACTCTCTTGAATATTCCTGAGGAAATAGTATTCAATAATCCCTAACAATACTTCTACCATGGTACAAATTATTAGAGGCATTTCTACATTTTTTAAAAAACTGTAAGAGAATTGATGGTTGATCAGGAAACATGACCTAATCTCAAACCCTAGGAGTTGTGTTGAGTGCCACATATAATGACCTCTAAAATAATGGAACTGTCAGGCCTGTGCCTGGAGCTTTCTAGGACTGAGCTTATCAATGCAATCTGTGCAGAAATGGGCATACTGGGATGTTTTATTCAGTTCTTCCTGTTCAAATTAAGTTAGAACCATAGACTTAACTGACAAGAAGTTGCATTTATGTGCCCACATAAGCAGGCCAGCACTTTATGATCGCCAGACTCTGCTTTTCCTAATGCCTATTGCTTTTAGTGGCTGCCTTCCTGCTAGAGTCGCTTTGGTGTGGGAAAGACATACTGGTCAGAAAACATATATATAAGTTCCAAAGACATAACATCCATTATGTCTATGCTATTCACAGATACTTAAATTGATTTCTGGTTATTAGAAAAATACAAAAACTTCTTCTTAGACTAAGCCAAGTTGACATTTTATTAATCTTTTGAAGAGGATATCCAAGGCCTGTTTAAATATCTGATACCATTTTTATGCCTATTATGAATAGATACGTCTACATACATTTGCACTTTGCTTTTTCAACATGCATTGAGAGTTTGCCAAGAGGCAAACAATGTTTTAGGCATTAGGTATAAAAAAGTGAGTAATAGACAAGGTCCTGTCTAAAGTTATATACAGGGGGAAAGAGAGAAAAATAAATAAATAGATTAATACAAAATAACCCGTACAATATGTTGAATACAAGACAGGATAAAGTGTTAGAGATTAATTGGATAGGAAAGGCTGCTCTAAGGACATAACATTGAAGCTGATGGTTGAATTTGGAGGAGTCAGCCCTTCAAAGATCTTAAGATAAGTCCCTAATATTTGAGACACATTGACATATTTTAAGAACAAAAAATTAGCATAAGTAGAAGGTGCTGAGCAAGGGGCAGAACATCAGTAGATGTGGTCAGAAGGTGGCAGGGGATACATATTGAGGTTTACTGTATGTGCATTTATTCTAAGTGTAATGTGAAGCTTTGGGTTGGTTTTAAGCAGAGGAACATTACAATTTGATTTATATTTTGAAAAGATCCCTCTGGTTGCTCTGGTGAGACTAGAGTGGAAGAGGGCAAGAGGAAAGCAGAGAGATCAGTTAGAAGTCACTTGTAATAAGCAAGATGAGAGATGATGGCTTGGGTGAGAACAGCGAAGATAAGAGGTTAAATTCATCAGAATTGCTGGAGAGTGGAGTGGGAGGAGGGTAAAAACAGTTCTACTTGAGGTATGTTAATTATGAGATGCCTATCGGAAACCCAAGTGGATATATCAAATGGACAGTTGGGGGTTTGAGTCTGCAATTCAAAGAAGACCCCAGGGCTGAATGTGTACATTTGGAAGTCAAAGGCATGTCAGTGTGTTTAAAGCTATGAGCTAATTGAGGTTATCAAGGAAAAGATGGAGAAAATAATGGGTCTTGGATCATATCCATGAACAGTGAGAAATGTAGTGGAATGGAGAAGCAGGCCAAGGAGATAGAGGAGTAACCAGTTAGAAAGGGGACCTAGAAAAGAGGTATTTTGAATGAATGGAGAAAAACTAAAAAAAAAAAAAAAAAAAAAAATCCAAGGAAGAAAAAATTTCCAACAGTGTCAAATATTGCTAAATAGTCAAATGTTATAAAACAGAGAAGTGATCCTAGGAACAATGGTGAGGGAAATGAGCTAATGATTATAGGAGAACATGGGGTCCTGGGAGGGTTTATTTTATTCAAGAATGTCTGCATGCCACTGGCAGTGCTTCCATAGAGATAAATTTCTGTTGGCAGGATGTCATTGCAGAGGTTTGTATAAATTTTGTAGGGTACGTCTAATCTCAGGGACTTGTTGAAATTGATCATTTTGAGTTTGTACACTGCAAAATTAAGAACAAAACTTAGAATTGCCATCATAGTATTAGTACTATAAAAACGAACCTGAAAAGCTCAGCCAACGTGATGCACATTCTACAATAATATGCATTGTGAAAGTGGTTGTCATAGATTAATTTATCGTTATATTATAGACTCGTAATTTTGAAGGAAGAAATGAGTTGTCATAGTTGTGATAACTTTATATTATTTAATTGGGAAGAGTAATATAGTCAGAACAGAAATTTGGGGTTGTGATGTAACTTAAAAAACATCTAATTCTATTGTCTCATTGTTGGAAATGTGACTGTAAATTGTCAAAGGCACATAAGGCAGTTATAGCTGGTAAGGAAATCACAGAAATATGATCTTCATATGTCCTTTTTATATCTACTCCCCAGTAAATATGTGCAATAAATAAAGTATGGTTATTCACATCTCTAAGTCCTCTGAATCTTCATATATTTATTTGAAAAACATTCTTTTGGTTAACTGTAAAGAGTATTTTTTGTTACATACACACACACACACACACACACACACACACACACACACACATCTATAAGTGTTTTTGTAATGTATTTTCAGAAACATGTCTTTATATTAATGATTATTATGAAGTGATAGAAATGTTCTTGTCCGTTGAAATAATATCTTTTTTCACCAATCCTGTTTAAGAGCAGCCATTTATTGAGTAGTGCCTTCATGCTACACATCCTGTATATATTTTGCTGAAACTTGACAGTAGTCAGCAAGGTAAGTATCACCTGGCAATTTTGCAAGTTGAGGAAATATAAATCTAGGAAGTTGAAGTACCTTTCCTATAGGCTCACTCATATTTTGGTGGCTGAGTCTAGGTTTGAACTTAACTGAACTTTTTCCTCTTATAAAATACCATATTTGTCAATGACTGGGTTTTCCACAGCAAAAGACTATGCGTTAGTGTGTAAATGCCCATGTACTTGATTGAGCTAAAAATAATTATCATTCTGAGAAAAATTAAAATAATTTTCATCCTGAGAGATAATGATGTAAAGAAAGAAATACATTTAAAATATCTAGCATCTTAGAAGTGCCATAACATTTATCTGTCAAAAAATGGTGAAATATGACAAACAGTCATGTCTGGATTTGTGTCTTTGCTCAACTTAATATATGTAATCTTAGCCAAATTAACTCTTTGATCATCGGCAAAAAATTGTTATACTACTGTTATAACTACTTCAGAGTTTCTGGAGTTTAAATTACATGTATTTTGACAGTTCATGGGGCCATATTGTGCTATTCTCTAAAACTTAAAGATAAGGTTATGTTGCAAGAATAAAATAATGAAAAATCCACAAGTAAGTAAGATCAGATTTCGTTTTATCAGAGGAAAAAAAATGTAATAATAACTGACTGTGGATGAAGCATATTGGGAGATTCAAATTCCAATCAAGTTGCAGACATTCTTCTTTGTAGCCTTTGTTTAAAATATAAAAAGTTGACAAAGCGAAATCATCCACAGAATTATTTGAATATTTAAATTAAGAATTCAGCCTCCTTTTTTTTCAAGATAGTCTATAAAAATGTACTTGAATATTCTATGCATTGAGAATATGCATATTTTTGAAAAGTGGAGATAGATAAGCAGGCTATTTTATTTATTTTACCATGAATAAAATAAATTTTTTTTTACTATTTCATATTGCTTTATTCTACAAATTTTTTTATTATACTTTAAGTTCTGGGATACTTGTGTAGAACGTGCAGTTTTGTTACATAGGTATATATATGCCATGGTGGTTTGCTGCACCCATCAACCCGTCATCTACATTAGATATTTCTCCTAATGCTATCCCTTGCTTAGCCCCCCATCCCCTGACTGGCCCCAGTGTGTGATGTTCCCCACTCTGTGTCCATGTGTTCTCATTGTTCAACTCCCACTTATGAGTGAGAATATGCTGTGTGTGGTTTTCTGTTCCTGTGTTAGTTTGCTGAGAGCGATAGTTTCCAGCTTCATCCATGTCCCTGCAAAGAACATGAACTCATCCTTTTTTATGGCTGCATAGTATTCCATGGTTTATATGTGCCACATTTTCTATATCCAGTCTATTATTGATGGGCATTTGGGTTGGTTCCAAGTCTTTGCTACTGTGAACAGTGCTGCAATAAACATATGTGTGCTTGTGTCTTTATAGTAGAATGATTTATAATCCTTTGGGTATATACCCAGTAATGGGATCGCTGGGTCAAATGGTATTTCTGGTTCTAGATCGTTGAGGAATCGCCACACTGTCTTCCACAATGGTTGAACTCATTTACACGCCCACGAACAGTGTAAAAGGGTTCCTATTTCTCCACATCCTCTCCAGCATCTGTTGTTTCCTGACTTTTTAATGATTGCCATTCTAACTGGTGTGAGATGGTATCTCATTGTGGTTTTAATTTGCTTTTCTCCAATGACCAGTGATGATGAGCTTTTTTTCATATGTTTGTTGACTGCATAAGTGTCTTCTTTTGAGAAGTAGCCATTCATATCCTTCGCCTATTGTTTGATGGGTTTGTTTGTTTTTTTATTGTAAATTTGTTTAAGATTCTTGTAGGTTCTGGATATTAGCCCTTTGTCAGATGGATAGATTGCAAACATTTTCTCCATTCTGTAGGTTGCCTGTTCACTCTGATGATAGTTTCTTTTGCTGTGCAAAAGCCCTTTAGTTTAATTAGATCCTATTTGTCTCTTTTGGCTTTTGTTGCCATTGTTTTTGGTGTTTTTGTCACGAAGTCTTTGCACATGCTTATGTCCTGAATGGTATTGCCTAGGTTCCTTCTAGGGATTTTATGGTTTTAGGTTTTATGTTTAAGTCTTTAATCCATCTTGAGTTAATTTTTATGTAAGGTTTAAGAAAGGGGTCCAGTTTCAATTTTCTGCATGTGGCTAGCCAGTTTTCCCAACACCATTTACTAAATAGGGAATCCTTTTCCCATTGCTTGTCTTTATCAGGTTTGTCAAAGATAAGATGGTAGTAGGTGTGTGACATTATTTCTGAGGCCTCTGTTCTGTTTTATTTGTCTATATATCTGTTTTGGTACCAGTACCATGCTGTTTTGGTTACTGTAGCCCTGTAGTATAGTTTGTAGTCTGGTAGTGTGATGTCTCCAGCTTTGTTGTTTTTGCTTAGGATTGTCTTGGCTATACAGGCTCTTTTTTGGGTTCTATATGAATTTTAAAGTTTTTTCCAATTCTGTCAGGAAAGTCATTGGTAGCTTGAATGGGATGGCACTGAATCTATAAATTACCTTGGGCAGTATGGCCATTTTCATGATATTGATTCCTCCTATCCATGAGCATGGAATATTCTTCCATTTGTTTGTGTCCTCTTTTATTTCGTTGAGCAGTGGTTTGTAGATCTTCTTGAAGAGGTCCTTTACATCCCTTGTAAGTTGGATTCCTAGGTATTTTATTATCTTTGAAGCTATTGTGAATGGGATTTCATTCATGATTTGGCTCTCTGTTTGTCTGTTACTGGTTTATAAGAATGCTTGTGATTTTTTCACATTGATTTTGTATCCTGAGACTTTGCTGAAGGTGCTTATCAGGTTAAGGAGATTTCGGGCTGAGAAAATGGGATTTTCTAAATATACAATCATGTCATCTGGAAACAAGGACAATTTGTATTTCTGTCCCTGTAGTCACTTGAAAAAATAGTTTAGTTCTATTATTAACTATCATTTGCATTTGTTATTCCTGAGCAATTTCTGTGAACTTGCTCAAATCTTTGGTCCAACAGTCAAATGTATGGAACTGCAATGCTGAGACTAGATCTTTAAATGAAGAAACTGATCAAAGACCCTCTACATCCTTATGTTTCAACAGAGTGCTATTTATCTCTTTAGAAATTATTTTTGTTTCATTTTATGGTAATGGTAAGAGTTTTTAAACAAAACAAAACATAATCTTCAAGTCTGGTACATAAATGTACAATAAATGTGACTCTTTTTTTCTATTAATCTTTTTACAATTTCCTTTTTAGCCTTTTCATTATTGTTAACATGTATCCTTTTGTAAAAACGTGACTCCATAGCCACATCTAGACAAAAAGTAGAAATCCATGACCATGTAACCCTTCAAGCTAGAATGACAAATCAATACTACATTTCTATAAAACAAGTATATCTAAATATTTCCACAAAGGACCTGACCTACGCTAACTTTCTGTAAGTTTGGGACCAATCCAATAGGAGTACAGTTCTGAGCAAAGTCTTCCCATGTCAAGAAATACTGTCGAAAGCTTTGAAATAAGCTCACAATATCAAAAAACTAAACAAGTCTATTGAAAATATGCACACCTAACTTCACTATGGCAAATAAATGTTATTTATTCATAGCTTTTAGTATACTGACCAAAATTATTTGAATAACACACATAAACTGATACTAAATTAATTATTGTAAAACTGTTACATTTTCCCATCCTCTTGCCCTTCCAGATTGGATGTGTATTCCAGTTAACTGTCAGAAGCTCAGATAACTATATGAACACAGACTAGGTAAGTGCACTATTCTATACTTACGACTTTACTAATTACTGCCGCTTGCGAATAAACATTTTCATATTGAGTAAAGTAAAGGCTAAAGTAACTACAGGTGATAAACCAATTAACCAGCCCTAGAAGTGATTGAGGGACACAAGATTAAAGCTGCAACAGATATGAAGCCTGATTTACACTATTCTCTTCTTCTTGAGCAGATAGATTGCATTTTTCAGCCTCCTTTACAGTTAGATATGGTAATATCTACTAATGGTAATGTACTTGTTACTAAAATATATGGAAGAAGGCATTGTTTCTGTCTTTAAGAAGACCAAAGTCTAAGAGCAGAATAAATAGACAATAATCACAGTATAATGGGGAGAGCTTTGTAATAGTGCAAAAATATAGATAAGCAAGTAACATTTCTTAAGAGGGGAGGGAGCATGATCAAGAGAATCAGGAGCTATAGAGAGGAGTATGTTTGGAATGTTATCTAGAAAATGAAAGGAACTTTGCCTAGTAGACAAGGTAATTTAGACACAGTGTTGAAGCACGGGGCTACTTACAGGGGCATGGTTTAAGCAAACGGGACTGGGAACACAGAAGTGGGGGCTAATGACTACAGGGGCATCAAGTTGTGACCTTTACACCGTTCTATGAAGCTTAGATTATTCTAAAAGCAGTCAGTAAACACCAGTTTCTAAAGAAGTAGCAGAGTTAACTCTGTTTTGAGAATGATCACATTCATGGACTAAGAGAGAATGGAGACAGAGAACATGATTAGGAAGTTTTAAAGTAATGTTATGGCAGTAAGTGGTGGAATTATGGCATTAACAATGGAGTAGAGAGAAGAAGCAGCTGCAAGAAATCTTAGAAGTAAATGAAAAAGAATTTGGTAAGGAATCGAATATCTGGTAGGAACCTGGTAGAATTACTTCACGGTCTCTAGCTTGGGCAAATGGGCAGGTACTGATAGTGTTCCCTGAGAAAGGGAAGTTGACAATAAGAACAATAACAAATAGAAATGGCGCTTATCATGTATTCTGCTAAGCCATTAATATATATTAACCTGTTGAAACCTCACACCTATTTTGTGAAGTTAGTACTATTCTTTCTACCCTTTGTAGATATAGTTACTGAGGTGTAAAGAAGTTAGAAAGTTGCTCAAGGTGATAATAAGCTAGTAGATGGTGGAGCAGCATGCACAGATTCTAGTCCTAGAACCAGGTTCTTGAGTACCACACTGTAATGCCTCCCAAGAAAAGACAAAAGATGGAAAATTCATTTGGGGGTATACTGAATTGGAGATATCTGCAAATCACTCAGCTGAGAATTTGTAAACAGTTTAAAAATAGCTGTGTGTTTTGTGAAAGGAGAAACTCAAGCATAACCATAATAGTTGAAGCTGCAGTAGCTAAAAAAAATTTCACAAGAGAATCTAGAAGGAAGACAGAAGAAAAACTGAGGAAGGTATATTAGTGGATACATATATTTATGGATATGGCAAGAAAACATATCAGTATATATGATGTGTCAGCAACACCAACAATAAAAAAAAAAAAATCAAAAAGAATTAAAAGGGCAGGGCCAGGTGTGGTGGCTTACACCTGGAATCATAGCACTTTGGGAGGCCAAGGAGGGCGAATCAGGATTTCAAGACCAGCCTGGCCAACATGGTGAAATCCCGACTTTATAGAAAAAAAAAAAAAAAAATTAGCCGAGTGTGGTGATGGGCACCTGTAATCCCAGCTACTCAGGAGGCTGAGGCAGGAGAATCGTTTGAACCCAGAGGCAGAGGTAGCAGCGAGTCGAGATTGTGCCACTGCATTTCAGCCTGGCAACAGAATGAGACTCGGTCTCAGTGATAATAACAAAATAATCATAATAATTAAAAGGGCAGAATTTAGTATCATGGGTAGCCAGGGAAGGAGAATTCATAAAGGGGGAAATAATAAAAATGCCAGATATAGCTGAGACTTTAAGTAATATGAGACTAGAAAGACATCAGAGGACACTTTATCAGATTAATTTTAATATATAGGAATCAAAGACAGAGTGAAAAACAGTTGAAAATTTAGTTGGAGGAAATTGAGAAATGGAGGCGACAAAAATCATTTGAAAGTTTGAAGAGATAGAAGTATCCAGAGAAGGAATTTTCAGGATGAACACAACTTGAGCCTGTTTGTAAATTGTGCTTTCATAATTCCAAAAAACTATCAATCTCTCAATGTCCTAAATATCTCCAGCATTTTGATACTAGTCTGTAACATCAATTGCTTATAATATCTACATCGTCCTACAACTCTCAGTGATAGTCCCTCCAAATGTTTTACTTAATTTAAGTCTCTCCCCCTGGAGTTTTATTCTTATACTATTTGAGAGAATAACTGACTATTATCTCTAATAATTTACCATGTCTGGGAAAATCATTAATTTCTATTAATTTAAATTAACTTCTAGAGCTAAGAAAATGCTAACTAGAAAGAGTTTAAACTTAGTGCTTCATTATAAGGTTTTTAATTTAAAAACAAAGACAGCAAGGGATTAAAACAACTTTAAACAATGGGAAAAGCAAGTAAATACAAATTTAACCTTAATGGATTAAAGCAAATTCTTAAATGATCAAAGGTTTATTACTTTGTATAAAGATTATCAGAAATAATTAGTACATTGGCAATGAAATTAATAAAACTCTCCCTCCCTTAAATTGTTAAGTTTTAACTCTTTGTTTTAATATGTGATTACACTGGTCAACTACAATTACGTGAACATGAAAGCCTCAGGAGTTTTATGCAAAGGAAAACCTGTATAAGAGATATCCTTGGAAGTTGATTTTGGCATATATTTTGGTCTGAGGAAGTGGGCAAGAAAAGGAATGGTACTCACAAAATTGCCAATCTCATATTTTTTAAGTGTTAATTCATATATATGTATATATATATTCATTTTATACATATATATAAAAGTAATATATAGATTTCTCTATATAAATATATTTAGATTATCATCTCTCTATATATATCCTCTCCATATATATATCTATATATACACATATATAATGTACTCTCTATATGTATATATATAGAGAGAGGTGACAATTAGGCTATAGAAATAAAAATGAGTATACCTGTGTTCAAGAAAACCATACCGTCAAGATGAAGACTAACAGGTTAAAAAAAAGACAAATTTAACATACACTGTGACACATGGTATAATGGAAGAAACAATAGTGATAAACCAGCTCTGGAATACGTAGACTACCTAATAGATTCTATTGTACTCTCAGTAAATAAATTGAAAAGGGAAAAATAACTTCTATAGTTAATTATAACGGAATCTAAAATAAGGTGATGAGAGTTGATGAGGGAGGATTGCTGAGACACAAACACAAGAGGGATACTGGCCAATTTTATTTCCAAGCAAGAGAGTCCAAGGGTCTTAGTACATTTATGTGGCTTCACTAGCTATTGAGCTGCGTCTGAACATCTGAAGCTTCAGGAACAGTAAGGAGAAGGTAATCAGCATTTCCTGGGAAAAGAGTAAAGCAATTAAGAGGCATTTGCAAGAATTTAGGAGACAAATGATGAAAGCCAGGGCAAGTGGTGGAAATTTACCTGAGGAGGAACACCTGAAATTAAAAATATATGTCAGTGCCATTGGGTTATGGATCAAATAGGTTTGTTGTGGAAGACAGAGATGCCCAGGAACTTCAAAATTCCTGTCTTGGCTAATATTAGAAGCAAAGGAGAGGTGAGTTTGGAGGAGATACATTGAGTTGGAGGTTCCTGTGGGAAACCTGAATGCTCATCTGAGGTAGGTAGTTCAGTGGTGCCATCTCAGACCACTGCAAGCTCTGCCTCCCAGGCTCCTGCCTCAGCCTCCCAAGTAGGTGGGACTACAGGCACCTGCCACCATACCTGGCTATTTTTTTGTATTTTTAGTAGAGATGGGTTTTCACCCTGTTAGCCAGGATGGTCTGGATCTCCTGACCTCATGATCCGCCCACCTCGGCCTCCTGAAGTGCCTGGGATTACAGGCGTGAGCCACCGCGCCTGGCCAGTTTTTATTCTTAGTGTTATTTTACTTATGCATTGCTTATGAGGAAAATAATAAAATTTCAGAAAATATGGTAAAGTTTACCTTAAAATATATGTAAAGACATGTCGTGAATTTTAAAACAACATAACAAAATAATAAAATAAATACTTCTAAAAAGTGAAGAAATTAAACCAAGGAAGAAATAGTGGAATTCCACTCAAAGAAAAACAAGAGAGAAATACATTTTAAAAGAAAATAAAGGATGGAATTTAGAGCATGGTGATTTGTTATTTGCATATTTTTTCAGGAAGAAAGAATAAATCAAAGAATGAACTGGAAGACCACCAATAATCAAATAAATAGAAACAAACAAACAAAAAGATGATTTGCTCTTCAGTTGCTGAGTAGAATTAACAACAAATATAACTATGCCAGATATTTACTAATGACATCTCTTTATTTTCAGATGAAATAGGAATTTTGAATAAACCAAGAAAAAATTCCTTATTAAAGCCCCATGCAATGAATAAACAAATAATCAAGAAACATATATAAAAAATGTCTGAAAGCCAGACTGACTTTCAATATTTGATATGGCAATAAAACTTTAGAAGACACGGAATAATATTTATAGAGTTTTAAGTGCCTTAATTTCTATATGCACAAAAACTATCTTCCCTTTGTGAAACTGATTTTATAAAAAGATACAGTTGATCTTCACTTGTTGATTCCATATTTATAAATTTTCCTACTTGCTAACATTTTTTGTAATCCCCAAATCTATGCTTATGGTGCTTAAACAGTCATTTGTGAACTTGTGCACTTTCAACTCAAAAGCAAATCTGAACAGCCCCGTGTAAACATTCCCAACCAAAGTCAAACACGGCCACGTTCTATTTTTTTGTTTCGGTTCTCTTACTGTAAAAAGGTGTTATTTATTGACCATTTAGTGCCACTTTTTTTTCCCCCACTTTTATGCTTTTTGTTGGTGATTTTGTTGTTTGAAATTATTCCCAAGTACAGTACTGAATTCTTGTTTATTTCTCCTAAGTGCAAGAAGTCTGCGATGCGTCTTACAGAAAAATTGTGTTAGATAAGCTCCTTTCAGGTATGAGCATTGATTATAAAATGTGATATCATTTACATAGATTTAAAAAATAACCAAAATAACATATTATTATTGAGAGATAAATATGTATAAATTAAAATTATGACAGAATGCGTGACAATGATAAATATGAAATTCAAGAGAGTAGATACTTTTGGGAAGAGAAGAGAAAATTCAACAGAAGTGTATAAAGGCTTTCAATTCTATTGATTTTTTTTTTTTTTTTTTTTTTTTTTTTAAGACAATGTCTCCCTCTGTCACCCAGGCTGGAGTGCAGTGGCACTATCTTGGCTCACTGCAACCTCCGCCTTCTGGGTTCAAGAGCTTCTCCTGCCTCAGACTCCCAAGTAGCTGGGAATAAGGCATGCACCACCATTCCTGGCTAATTTTTGCATTTTTTAGTAGAGATGGGGTTTCACCATGTTGGCCAGGCTGGTCTCAAACTTCTGACTTCTTGTGAGATGCCTGCCTTGGCCTCCCAAAGTGTTGGGATTGCAAGCATGAGCCCCCATGCCTCAATTCTATTATAATTTAATACTATGTTTCTATGGTGGATGTGAATTACCTAGATTATCTATTTATCTATCCATACCTTGCAATCGTTTTGTATTTCAGATAAAACGTTTCATTATATAAAAACAGCACTGCCGGGTGTGGTGGCTCACGTCTGTAATCCTAGCACTTTGAGAAGCTGTGGCAGGTGGATCATGAGGTCAGGAGATTGAGACCATCCTGGCCAACATGGTGAAACCACGTCTCTACTAAAAATACAAAAGTTAGCCAGGCATGATGGCGCGCACCTGTAGCCTCAGCTACTCAGGAGACTGAGACAGGAGAATCACTTGAACCCAGGAGGCAGAGGTTACAGTGAGCTGAGAAGGCGCCACTGCACTCCAATCTGGAGACAGAGAGAGACTCTGTCTCAAAAGTAAATAAATAAATAAATAAATAAATAAATAAGCAGCACACATTGAAATAACTCTGTTGACAAAATTCCTGATTATGTCACCAAAAATAGGCATTCAAAAACATATTATGTAAAAAGAAATTTACATTTTTATATAATACTAAGATGCAGCATTAAAATGATGAGTTAGATCCACTTCAAAATAAAGGAAAATAAATTTCACAATTCAGTGTTCTGAAAACAGTGAATAAATGCCTACAGTGAATGTAAGTATATCACCTCAAGAGATTTTCAGCCACGCAGTGCATAAACGTAGGGGACGTTTAGTCATTATATGACTATTAAGAGAATCTTGAAATTATTTGATATGGTACAAATTAACTTGCCAGAATGTTACAGTATATACACACAGAGATTTTCCTGAGACTTTTTGAGTCTCAATGTCTGCATTTATAAAACTGGTATTAAAAAGCATTTGCCAAATGGGTGGGTAATGAAGATTAACTAGAAAGAATAAATCTACCTAAATTTTAATTGTATAAATTTTATGTAGAATTATATAAAACTATATAATTGTCAACTATAGCAGTTTCTTTATATTTGTTCAACATTATATAATATGATTTCATATAATACTAAGAGGGATTGCATTTGTTTGCTTTTGTGATTTTTTATTATTGTTGCTGTCAATAGTAAAGCAGATAAAACAATGAATAGCTCTTGATACAAGGCAAGAATAATGAATTCACCTTTCCCTTTCAGAATTTAGATAAAATCCACTCCTTCATGACGATAGTAAAAAACAAAACGAGTTAGAAAAATTCATCTCCCGTTCCTCAATCTCTTTTTAAAACTCAAACTAATCACTTCTTTATGAAAGATATTAGAATAAGTGGATTATTAATATTACTTGGAATGGGGAATCCTTTCTATGATGAGAAAAACTGGCTTTCTTTGAAATACAGTCTTTAGCCTGGTATTCCTGGGGACATGCAGTAATCTGTACACAAACCGTGGGTAATGACAACTCTTATTCAAGAAGTTGTCTTACCAATCATCTCTTCCTTTTGTTGGTTAGCTCATTATTTACCATGGAATTTTGTGCCTTTTCCAACTACCCAATATCACACATTAATTTTTGTGATATTAATATGTACCACTTACAGAAAATAATAAGAATGATATAAGACAAAGGATTACTAAATAAAGCAAAAGTGTGTGTGTGTATGTTTTTTTTTTTTTTTTTTTTTTCTTGGTCTAGCATGCTTTATGTTCCCCATTTGCTTCTGGCTATTAAAATGTTACACAAAACAGCAGGCTAAATAAAACAGATTTCCAAGGAGCTGAGCTATAAATTTCTTGACATATTATTTGATGAAGGTAAATAGTGTCATTTTCTACTTTATTAACTTCATGTGATATGCACTCTGATCTTAAAAAATTTATTATATTTGGATGAGAGAGAAGATAGCTTGTTCAAATTCCTCTCTACCAGTAATTTATTGGACCTCCTATGACTGCTACACATCTCAAACTCTGATCTGTTCTTGTTATCTAGTGTTTGGCTAATGGGATATATTTTGGCTTTTCTTTATCTAAAAATGTGACAAAACAAGACTAAGAGATGTCTTACTGAAGGGCAATGGGATTTGTGAATCATCAAACAGGTAAAACAGTTTTCTTCTTCGTTTTTGGTAACGATCCATGTCTATTTTAAAAATTGTCATTATCCTAGTTCTGTCATAGCTTTTCTTCTTATTGTAACTTCCAGCATTTCCAGGCAATATGTGTGAATTTGACCTTGACATTGTTAATTAATCCTGGCTGTTTGCCACAATTTTATCTTCATTTCCTTCCAAGAAGCTTGAGTAAGTATACTGTGATTAACCAGGCAGAGGAACAGTTTTCAGCTTACATTTTCTTGAGCCTAAGCGGTTGATTTACTTAAGTCCCTGGGAATTTTTAAACAGGGTGCCCATCAGTATTAGTGGATATGTGAAGTATTTTACCTTAATTAGCACATTGAATGTATATTTTCCACAGGGAGGGATAATATTTCTAGTTCAGTGATTCTCACAATTTATTATTTTCTGATGAGACACATTTTCCAGATGATGCTCCGGTGACCAACATGCTCACATGAACTTATATAGGAAGCTATTCAATCCTGTATGAGAGTTCATTCTGTAGTGAAGACCCAACTCAATGTTGGTATACATAATACTATTGTAGGAGTAACTACAAACAACTTTATTTTTAAATGTTTTGCAAAGCAAATTAATTGGGAATAGCAATACTTCAAATACTTTCAATAAAACAAACCAGGTGACATCCCTCTCTTAACAGCATGACATAGGACTGTCACAATTCCCTGGTTGAGAATTGCAGCTCTAGATGATATCTCAGGTTATAGACCTGAATTTGATGCTGGGAACTTCAGGATTGGTAAAAACGGCTCTCTTTGAAGACGTTTTTAAAAAACAAATAGAATAGCTTATAAAACTGGTAATGGTTCATGTAAGGAAGATACAGAAAAGAAATGTCTAGATCTTATACTTCTTGATGACAACAGTGTGGAAAGGAAAGAATACTGACCATTATGCTTTTGTTTTTGATTGATTATACTAAGACTTTCGAATGCCCAAAATGAATGTGGATCTCATCAATTTGGAGGAATCTAAGGATACTATGGTACTGATTACTAGAACCAAACAAACAAAAGCAACAAAAACATTGTTTCCCATTATGAAAAAATTCTGATTGCTGGAGAAATGATCTGCCTGAAATTTTATCTTAGGCAAAACATACTTTTAAGTATTTGCTGACATTACTAGGTGCTGTGTTTGATTAAAGTCCTTGACATTTTCCACTGTGTCAGGTAACAATAAGGTGAAAGGAAAGGCCACTTAAAGCAAATCTTTTCATTCTATTAGATACACAAAACAAATGTGAGCCAGAGAGATAAGCAAATCTAAAGAAGAGAGAAGAGATTCTTAATATCAGGCTTCAGTGAGTTTATTAGCCCTTAAAATCTGTGTGCAAAATCATTGTTAGATGCACATTTTGGGGGAGAAAAGAGTCCATCAAACTTTTGGTTTTGTAAATAGTGTTTGTGGTCTATCAAAAATAAACTAAGGACCAAGCATCAATTTAGTATTAATGTTTTGTAAGAGACTGAAAATAACAATTTTGGTAGACTGGGGATTAAAAAAGGATGTAGTTTGCTAAGTTAGATCAGTTTCTAGTCATTCTGACTAAATTAACCACACTGATGTTTTCTCTAGTTTTAGGAAGTTGGACATAACAAACGTAATCACAAACTGCCATGTTAAATACAAATCATTCTAGGGTTAATTATCTTCTGAGTATTGTTCTACTGTTGCATTCTCCATTAAATTGGACCTGGGGTTGACAAATTATGGCCTGTGGATGAATCCGGCCCACAGTCTACTTTTATACTACCTGCCAGCCAAGAAAGTGTTACATTTTTAAAAAATCTTGTGACAGAAAATGTATGTGGGCTGTAAAGTATAAAATATATACTATATGGCTTTTTGTAGAAAAAGTTTGCCATTGCCAACCCATATATTAGACAACTCATCAAGTCATTTGAGCAGTAGCTAATATATATTGAGGGCTATCAAAAGCACCTGGATGTGTGCTGAAGCTGGTGATATATCAGTGAGCAAAAATGACCCAAATACCTACTTTCATAACCTCACATCTACTTAGAGGACTCAAAAATAAAATAACTGAAGAAATGATATAGTATATTAGAAAGTAATGAATTCTGTAGGGTAAAATAGAGCAGGGAAATTTGGGAGTGCGGAGGGGCAGGTAGTGCGTGTTCTTGAATAGGGTGGTTAGAGTTGACTTTACTGAGAAGATGCTACTAGTGCAGACTGGAGAAAGGTAACGTAACGAGACCTGTGGCTCTTTGCAGCAAGTGTGTAGCGGGCAGATAATCAGTGCAAAGGCCCTGAGGTGAGACCTTGTATTCAAGGAAGATTGAGAAGACCAAATAAGAATTAATTTTGTATGTTCATAAACTATGTCAACACTCTCTGGCATAATTTATTTAAACCATATTTATTTTACCTTTTGTCACATATATACATCTATCTTTCTGCTATTAAAATCTACCGAAGCTTAACGAGGCATCTGAATTTCTGATTTAAAATGTTATCCACAACCATGTGACCTGCTAATTATGCAAAGCTGCTTAATTCCCAAGAGTGCGTCACTATGATAAAGCATAGATGAGATTTTAAACTGTCATTAATTTTTTTTCTTCCCTGTACCCACTGATGGCAGATGTCATTAATTTTTGCATTTAGGATAGTACACTATAAAATAGAGAAATAAATAGAAATGCTGCTGCATATCTACTTGCATATGTGTGAAGAAAAATGTAATCATTAAGCACAAAAAAGAATAATTAATTTTCTTAAAGAATGAAGCCTGAATGAATTGTCAAGGACTTGAGTGGTAGTCTGTCAACTGTGCACTTTCCAGTCTAATAGCCATTAATAATATGTGACCATTTAAACTTAAAACTAATTGAAATTAAACAAAACTAACTATTCAGTTCCTCAGTTACACAAGTCACATTTCAAATGCTCAACAGTCACATGTAAACCACTGGCCATATGTGGCTGTTGAGCACTTGAAATGTGACTATCATTGTGGAAAGTTCTACTGGACAGGGCTCTAACAGAAATACTCAACATGATTACACTTAAACCTTTGCTGAAGAATTGGGAATGTGAATTTATAAGAATAAAATGCCTTCAGTTTTGAAGTGGATGGGGAATATGTGGGGAAAATTGGTCAACCGTTTAGTACTAGGTGTTTTACAGATTGTAAACCCTCTGTAAATTGATAAATGACATCTAAATGAGGAAGAATTTTGCAGTATCACCAAATTACTCTAATGACTTTCTTGAATTGCACATCTAGGGTGCATTCCCTTTTTCTAGAAAAACAGAAAATTCAACTCAATCATTTTTTAAGTTTTGCTATTAAGATCAGTTTGTTGACTATCCTCTTTTGACTCTCTAGCCTCTGTCTTTATAATTAGACCTTTTAAATATATTTACATACATTATTTATATGTTAAGCACATAAAAATGATCTTTGTTCAAAAAAATCTGGCCAGAACAAATATTAAAACAAAATATGTTATATTTTCTTAATATGATCACTTCTATCCTTGAAGTTTAATGTTTGGCACTCCAAGGTAGTAGTTTGATTCCCTTAATTAAGAGAAGATAATTTTCTAGTACCATAAATGAGGGCAGCAACAGTACAGGAAGTCATTTTGGCTCTAGATTAAAGAAATATAGACTTAAATGCCTGCCCCCTGGAGATTCCAAAGACAAGTAAGAAAAAAGATAAACTTCAAAGCACCAGCTCCATAGATTGTGACGGTCTTTGAAGAAACCTCACATAGAGTAATGGCTTCACCCTAGACATTCTGAAGTTCTCCAGCTATTGCAAAATTTAAGAAAAAGAGAGTGAGATAAGTTTTTCATATATAGGACAATGACATGCCAAGGCCTTGATATTTGTAGATTAGATTGGCCATGACTAGAGGCAAGTTGTTACAGTTTATAGACACAAGCTGGAGAGAATACTATTTTTAGGAAACTAACAAAGATGTACTGAGGAGCTCACAGTAGCCATTTTCCTAATTTTCTTTTCTAGTTTCACAAAAAAAATATCAACACAAATGGCAACTGTAAGTATGAAAGGATACGGAATAAAATAATGCCCATGGAAGGACTTGAAGGCGCGCATACAGTAGCATTCATACACTGGGACTGCCACACTGTAGTTCACATTCAGACTTGATGAACTGAGAAACATATCCAGAGCCAATGTTCAGAGCCCTGATGACATGAGAAAAATATTTGTGTATTATAGTGTATATTTCGTAAATTAAAATGTCAATAATAGGATTATGGGTAGCCCATCTCATATGTGTCTTCCAATTTTCAAACAATGAACACTTATTGATTTTACAAACAGAGAAGATTACAGAACTGGAAATATTACAATGAAAATTCTTATTTATTTTCTGCTGAATTTTTTTTCTTTGTTTAGCTCAATAGAAATATCTGGAGAAAACAACTAAGGGCACAGATCTTGAACATTTCTGTGAAGTTCTACCATGATACAGAAACGGATGCCACTTTAACTTTGGACATACATTTTAACGTGTATCTTAAATGTTTATATTATTAATATATCTGAAGATTACCCGATAAATAGTCTTTGAAACATACACTACCAAATTTCCAGGAGAAATTTAAAATAAAAAAGCAGAACAAAGAGACGAAACAAAATTTTATAGTTAATGGATATTTTCTCCTTAAACCTCACATCTCACCTTTTCTTTGGTCAGTAAAATGCTGCTAGAGTATAAGAAACTCCTGACACTTTCACTGAAATGTGCTATTTTTATGATTCATCTAAGATAGTGACAAAGGACAAATAGTCAGAAACAAGTGTGGAAAGAAAGGAAAGAAAAAAAAAAAAAACCCTAATGCCTAGGCAGCCTTACACCCTATGGATTTAAGATGAAATTGTTACAAAATGCTTTTGTTGCACTACAGAAGATGGTGGGAAAAAATACAGTCTTAATTCAGTTCTCATAATCACTTTCCGTTAAATGTTTAGAAGTCCTGCTTTCTTCCACAGCACAACAATTACACAGCAGAGCATAATTATTTTACAGTCAATTGAGTACACCAAATGGGCATATTTATGAAACCTGATTTATACTTCATACTTGCAACACTACATGGAGCGTGGCTTTACCTCCCACCAAACCTGCAGCCAGTAAAGCTGTCAGAAGGACTCTGCTTCAGCTCCAAAGTAAAATAATTTAAGTTTGAGCAATCCTTTTGAATACTGGTCCTGCACTTAGCTTTTTTCCTATCAAGTGCATTGTGAAGAGTAAAGGCAAGGAAAGCAATGTGGTATCTGTGGAGAAGCGCCATAAAAGTTTTATGGCTTTAGTTCATGCCCTGATTCTTGCTGTGGTGAGCAAGTACATTTTTCATTAGCCTATCCCACAAAGCAATGAGACCATCTACATTTAAGTGATGACCTTCTCCATATAAACGAAAACTTGTTTTCCTTGTACTTCAATAACCAATAATTATTTATGAAGGTTTGCATAATGACACAAGATAGTGCAGAAGTTTGGTTACAACCTTCATAAGAACTTCTCTGAACATGTAATTTCTACGTTTTTGAAGGTATTTTACCCCTTCCCTAATTTTGAGATGTCTTTTTCTCACACATTTGTACGATTTTTAAGGTTTTATCTATTGCAGAGATGGCTATTTAGTACCATCAGTAAGTTTAACCTGGTCTCTGTAAATCACGTACATTGAGTATCTGTTTTAGATGCAAAAAATAAAAAGAAAAATAAATTCCAGGCTGTTGTTCTGAGACTATTTCAGAAGTCACACTATTAAATAATGGTTGATTTTGTTGAATTTGCTGATTAACTACATGCAGTGTATACATTTTTCTTATTAATTGCTTCATTTCAGCCAATTTCATTAGAAATATAAAACCTGATTTCACTCAAATCTGAAGAAAGAGAAATAATGATTCATAAATAATTAATAAGAACACTCTGTGGTCTCTGGTCTGTCTGTAATTATTTATCAATCAAGGTCTGAGGACAGCCTCACGTGGGGATGATGAAACTAAATGCATCTATCTGTTTCTGACTTCCAAAGGAAAAAAAATAGTTTTCACTCCTTTTATAATACCTGTGCACAGCGGCTCCTGTTGATGGCCTCTAAGCTCAGTAAACTAACACATTAGGGTAAACAGATGTTTTCTCTATTAACAGTATCAACCATCTGGCTGCAGGCCAAATCAAATCTGAGGAGTAATTTCAACTGGCCTGCCTGTTAATGTGAAAACTGACTAAACAGTCCCTCCTGCTAATCTTCTCATCCTGAAGATGATGTTTCTTCCAGTGTATGATTCACGCACGAATAGGAAGGAGAGAGATCATTTCAGAGATATAATTAATTCTTAGTTGAAATTTTATTCAATTACCTGTTTAAAATATAAAACATACAGCATTTGAGATGCTAACATTTAAACTGAATATGATGTGGAGAATTAGGGAAAATATAGAAATAAATGTTCTTAAACACTGGATTCAACTGTGGTATCTAATTTAATCTTTATTTAAAGAGCCCAAGTCCCCTGGAGACCATGAAACTAGGTTGCAAACTGCCTACTAAAAGGTAAAGGATTGAAGTAACTTTTGCTAATAACACAAAGAATCATGATTATACCACTTATTACTTACTTTTAGTCATTAATATTATTTTTCTCCCATAGAATTGCCTTAATTCATTTTCTTCTGTCCTTTAGCAATGACTCTTGAATTACACAAATTTCATATTTATGTGGACTTTCTGCCCTTAATGCAGACCAAATAAATTTGAATAAAACAAAGACAAGTTACAATACATGACAATTTTTTTTACAGATGATTCTCAAGAAGTATATTTTTTTAAATTCCATCTCTTTGGTTTATTCATGTGCACTTGTGATAAAGACCAACTTGCGCACAATTTCCTTTTGCTTTTATTACTCAATTATTTGCCTCTAAATCATTTTATTTATGTTACCAGATTAGCTATACATAGTAGGGAATTGAAACCCAAGAACCATCCTTATGAATGCATGACCAACGTTCCTGGTCTAGAAATTATTTAACTGATACTGACCTATAAAAATGGCATCTTCATGTGGGCAAACCTAATGCAATTATTTTTTATCCTGTGCAGGAGAAAATGCAAACTCTAAGAATGACTGGAATTCCGTTTTAAGACATCTAGTTTCAAGTTCATTTTAAATAAATTTGGTTTATTTGAAAGTATGTGATTTATCTAAAGATTCTGTAGGCTTTCTTAAGCAGATCATCTGACATGGAGGTGCAGTGTAATGAGTGCACCAACAAAGCATTTTGCCTAATATGGGTAGATCCCAAATTAGGCACTTGTTAGTTGTCCATTCCTTGAATAAACGCATAACAAGTTCCTTTAAAAAATGAGCTAAACATACATTATTAAAGTGTTTATTGTGTGCCAGATACTCCATAATGAAAAACACTGATATGTGTCTTGACCTCCCCAAATATGGGGCCTTGTGGAGAAAACAGAAATAAGCTGCAACCAACCCAGCAAATATAATCAAATATGGAGGCACATGCTTTGAAGAAGAATAATGTGAGAAAGTAAGAAGATCTGGGTTTTGTAACACATTTTGCACTGGTGAATTAGACAGCGCTTTTCTGAAGAAGAGGCATTTAAATTGGAGCCTGAAAGGTAATGGGGGCAGTCATCTGGAAAGTGGGAGGAAGAGTCATTGAGGTAATGAGAGTGGAATCTGTAGGCCCCATGATAAAAAAAAAAGAGATGAGCATATTCAAAAATTGAAAGAAATAAAATATGTCACTTTGTAGGCAAAATTTTTAAACTTCCCTGAACCTTCAAATGAGGATCTATAAAATAGAGCTAATATGATGTACCTCATATACTTGTTTTGTGAATAATGATACCTAATGTTTATTAAGCAATTACTCTTTACCAGGTACAATTTGAAGCACGTGTTCTGAATTTACTCATTTAGATCTTAAAAGTTAATCTTACAACCATCTCCTTTTTCTTTAGATGAGGAAACAGATTTTTGGCAACTCACATAGTTAATAAATAAATGGCAGAGTAAAGTTTGAATCCAGAAATCTGACACTAGATGTCATCCTCTTAGCAATGACACTGCACTCTTGGAATGACATGATATAGAAGTATTTAGGTACATAGTAGTTGCTCTTTTAAGTGTAGACATTATTATCATTATCAGTTTTTTACATGACATATAAATATGTTAACCTGTCCCAATATTGATCTCTCCTACAAGCACAGAGTTTTTATTTTTATTTTTTTACAATTTATTTTCCAAACCAGAAAAATTTTGAGAGTGAAATTGTTTAATTACATGAAGACAACAAGTGTCAACCAAGACTGTACTAGTCAAACTGGGACATATGTTTGTCTTTCATAAAATGTTATAAATTTGTCATTATTCACCTGAGACACCTCATTTACTGAACAGCAGAAGTACTATGGCCTCATGAATTTCTTAAGCTGAAAAGGGAATTTAAAGGCTATCAATTTTAGGTTCTTGTTTTATTAATATTTTATTTTTATGACCTGGAGAGATGAAGTTACTTGCCTAAGGTAAGCACTGATTAGTACCAGAGCTGGACTAGAAACTCAGGGTCTTAGTCAGCTTGGGCTGCTTTAACAAACCACCACAGATTGGGTGGCTTATGTGCAATATAAACTTATTTCTTTAGGGTCTGGAGGCTAGAAGTCTAAGATCACGGTGCCAGCATGGTTGGTTTCTGGCGAGGACCCCACTTGGGGTTGCACACTGCTGACTTATTGAATCCTTACATGGTGGAAATAGCTTGAGAAGCTCTCTGGGGTCAGTTTTATAAGGGCACAAATCCCATTCATGAGGGATCCACTTTTATGACCTAATTGCCTTTCAAAGACCCACTTCCTGATACCATAACACTGGGGGTTAGTATTTCAACATGTGAATTTTAGGGGGACACAAACATTCAGTTCATTACATCCAGTGAGTTTTTAATATTAAAAGCTGCTTTAAGGCAAAGGTGAATTTCTTTAGCTGAAACCAAGTGGAATGCATAGAACCTTATTCTCCCGTCACACACAGGCAAATATTTTTTTTTTCCTGCATCTGAGACAAGGTTTCATGCCTATCACCCAGCCTGGAATGCAGTGGCCCAATCTCTGCTCACTATAACCTTTGCGTCCATACTCAAGCGATCCTCCCACCTCAGCCTCCCCAGTAGCTGGGACCACAGGTGCACACCACTGCACCTGGCTAATTTTTTCTTGTATTTTTTTGTAGAGATGGGTTTTCACCATGTTGCCCAGGCTGGTCTTGAACTCCTGAGCTCAAGTGATCCAGCCACCTCAGCCTCCCAAAGTGCTAGGATACAGGTGTGAGCCTTTGGGTCTGGCCTGTCTTGGAAACATTTTAGAGAAAAACCATGGTTAATTTTTTGGAATGTGGCATCAGCATACCTAAGACAGGTTGTTAGATTTGACATCATTATTAATTGGTTAATTTAATGGCCTTAGGTCAAATAAGATTAAATAAATAACTTATTCTTTATGAGTCTCAATTTTCCCACACTGAGAGAGGGGAAGTGGACACATTGCTTTCATAAGTCCTTCTTGCTTGAAATTACGTGAGAACAATGGTCTGAGTTTGGGAAGAATAGCTGATAAGGAGAGAAGCAGATACCAAACACAGAATTCAGTTTTGCCAAGGGCTAGTCCTAAGTCTATTGCATGTTAAATCACATAGCTCTTCAACTGGATTAGTGAGTAGGTAGATAGAGTTATTGATTAGGACACTAGTGATTATCCAGTAAATTATGCATGACTGAGTGTAAGTAGACCAACAGGATACTTTGGGACGGTTTCCCACAAGACAAACTAACATTGACAGCTCATTTTCTGGAATCATGTGAGACTACTTAGGGATTTACAAATGGATAATAATGGGTATTTTAAAATTTTAATCCTAAAATAAAGGATAACTAAGAGGTTGGGGAAAGAGCTCTAACATAAAGGAATTTTTAAAAGATATTATGGTCCTCAGACTTCCCTTTGTCTCTATAATTTCTTTTTATTTCCATAATATGGAATTGATTGCTAAATATTTGTGGTAATAATAGTAAAAGAATACAGGTTAATTTTTAAGCATTCAGTTCTAGGGTCAAATAGATGGGTTTAAATTCGAAGGCTAAGACAGAATAGTTTTGTGGTATTTGGCAAGACTTACTTCCACATTTGTAAAGTATTACTTTTGCCTGAATAAAAGTTATTACTATTGCTCGACTTAGAGGACTGTGGTGAGATTCAATTGAGATGATGCCTCTGGAGCAGCAGTCCCCAAACTTTTTGGCACCAGGAACAGGTTTTATGGGAGATAGTTTTTCCACATGCTCAGTGGGGAGGGGCAAGGAGGGGATGGTTTGGGGATGATTCAAGCACGTTACACTTAT
This sequence comes from Chlorocebus sabaeus, assembly GCF_047675955.1. NCBI lineage: Eukaryota > Metazoa > Chordata > Mammalia > Primates > Cercopithecidae > Chlorocebus > Chlorocebus sabaeus. Next base: position 8,312,098 of record NC_132910.1, read on the forward strand.
TGTGCACTTTATTTCTATTACTATTACATTGTAATATGTAAGGAAATAGTTATACAACTCACCATAATGTAGAATCAGTGGAAGCCCTGAACTTGTTTTTCCTGAAACTTGATCTGGAGGTGTTGGGAGACAGTGACAGATCATCAGGCATTAGATTTTCATAAGGAGTGCACAACTGAGATTCCTTGCACACGCAGTTCACAATAGGGCTTGGGCTACTATGAGAATTCATGCCTCTGCTGATCTGGCAGGAGGCAGAGGTCAGGTGGTAAAGCAAGCAATGAGGAGTGGCAGTAAATACAGACGAAGCTTCACTCACTTGCCTGTCATTCACCTTCTGCTGTGTAGCCCAGTTCCTAACATGCCACAGACCAGTACCGGTCCACGGCCAGGGGATTGGGGCCCTCTGTTTTAGAGTATATACTCACTTTCACTGTGCTTCAGCTACACTGACTTTCTTTCCATTCTTTGATTGCATTACACTCTCTTCAGCCACAAAGATTGTGAAAAACACTATAGGTTGGCTCACTGAACTCTACTTGTCTCCCCTGTACCATGCATTTCTTTAAACCAGGGGCTAAATGATAGAAAAAACTAATGACTACATTTCTTAGATTCTAATGCATCTGGAATTCTACATGAGACTTACTTCCACCAAACAGACACACACATATATAAGATTAGAATGGCAAAAATAAAAATTTGGAGACAAAGGCTGATGGTCTATTTTATGTCTGGCTTTTGCTTCTCATGACTATTGTACAGAAGATAGTGGTGATAGAGAAATTTCTGATGGTAGTGTTGTATATATCTTCTAGCTGGGTCACTCTGGCTTTTTAGCATCATGTTTCATTTCCTGGAGTTCCCCCAAATTCTGAGTTAGTAATAGGCTGTAATAAGTGTTTTCCTACTTAAGCTAGCCAGAGTAGATTCTGTTGTCTGCATATAAGAATCCTGAAGTAATACAGAACTTCTGCAAATTGAAAGAACTTCATTAAAGCCTCTTAATATAAGATAATCCATATTCATGTACGTATTCTTTTAAAATAATTCTTAAACCTAAGGCACTGGATTAGTCGCCACAAATACACCGGCAAGCTAGATATGGAAGTTAAAATCTATTGAGGGAAGCAGATTATTAACAAGTAAATAAACAAATAAATGTATGCTCGAATAGTAATCATGCTATGAAGAAAACAGAAGGGATGAAGTAGTTATGGAAGAAGAAGCCTAGTTAGATCAAAAGAATTGTCTGAAAGAGGAAAATAAGCCAACCATTAAGAGTGGGAGAATATCTGTAGGTCTGGAGCTAAAAATTATGGTTGGTACACTAAGAAATTCCGGTGAATTTTACAGCTAAATAACAATAGTTAAATAAAAGATAGGCAAAACCTACAATTTGGCAGTAATGTATGGATAGTTTCTTTATTAACGAAATGTAATTCTGATGACATGACAAAAGCAGCAAAAATGGCTTATTTCTGATAGCTGAGTACCTACTTAATTATTGTTGCCAAATACTATAAAAAACTAGTTTTCTTCTTAAAGGGGTTGGTTATCATCTCTCAGCCAACTAACTTCTCTAGAAACACATTACTTGAGTCAATGCCATACTTTTATTGGAAATTGTGTTACATACCTTTGTTGGTGGAATTCCTATGATTGCATATGTTAGAAATATGAGGAACTACTACAGTTACTAATAGCAAAATGAGAAAACTAAAGAATATAGAATGTCCAAGTATTTGAACACTATGATTTAGCCCCTGTCAAGAAGACTGATTATTCTCTGTTCTCTGTTATTCTTCTTTGACACCACGATTAATTTAAAGATTAATTTTGCCTTTACTATTACTTACTTCTTACAAAGGCTTACTGCTCTAAAAGTCTATAGTGATGTGCTGAAGAGTCAATAGTTAGTTCCTGTTAGTTTTAGTGAAACAGACCTGTAACTAACTCAATGAGATACAACCTGGATCTTCAAGCCTTTTGAAGGCCATTACTTATTCTGATTAAATGGTGTAAAGTGTTTTCAGTATTCACAGTTCCGATGCGTCTTCAAGGGTGAAGGCATATTTTTTTAACCTTAGTATATTCATTTGCACGTGAAACAAACCCCCTTTCTAATCTCTCTTTGACTGGTACCTTTGTCCAGCTAAACCTGGCAGAGTATTTTCTGAATGGGCACATTGCCATCATGGCAGATGGACCAGGGGCAAGCTAGTTCAAGAGCCAGAATGTATGTCGGTTTTGACTAAGAAGGGCACATTGACTCCAGTGTGTGTGGAAACAGCACTTGGTGTACAATCTCCCTCCCTATGGCTGAGGGGACATGACCTACCACTCTTGCTGAGCAATGAATTAACTTTGTAGTCTAAAACATTTAAGCTTCATCACTGCAGATCTATTACCTAGGAAATTAAGGCTAGAATTCAGAGCTTGTTTGGAGATAGGAAAATGGAAAGCTTTGTTCCCAAAATGTTTCTTGAAGAAAATACTTGATATAGCTATTTCTTCCAAAAAACGTATCATCATCATCATCCACAAATACTCTATTGATCATTGACTCTATTCATGCTGCTCCGTATGGTAGTACATCTTATAAACAATCTTTCAGAGAAAAGATTTATTGTTTTCCTCTTCACATAAGCACAAGTACATTATCTGAGCAATAGCAATTTAATATTTTATATCTTTCATCTTTATATAACTTAGTAATATATCTTGAGCTCTCCTCTTCCATTTCTTCAATGCCACCTTTTCTCTGAAACTGCCCTACAGTAATTTATATTCAACTTCATGAATTAATATTTTGAGAAACATTTTCAATATCACTATTCACTCTACCTCCATTGTCTTAATTCTTCTGCTCTTATGCTGTCTCCCAGTAATGTTATAAATACTTGGTTAAAAACATTAAGGTCATCTTTAACATTAACTTACCTTTTACTTCCATGTCTAATCATTCTTCCAATTTTATCATTTATATTACCAAATTACATTTTTAATTCACCCTCTCTTTTCCACACACATTTTTGTTACCTTGTCTCAGGTGGAATAAGAAAATACTCTCTTAAGTACTTACATAACGGCTTTGAAGTCAGGCAGGCCAGGTCATAAATCCTGACAGAGCCATTTAATGTCTGTTTCATCCTGAAGAATTTACTAAACAATGCTTTTCTCTAAGGAATGTGGGAAGGAATAAAATGACATTATACATATGGATATAAAGATAGGTAGATATACCTATAATAAATGCTTAATACATTTATTGTTAGCATAATTATTAATGTGTTTTTGGCTGTCCCTCACTCTGTGCTATAATTTGTTATTCAGATACCTCATCTAAACACATAATGAATAAAGACTACTCCCACACTTCACTTCAAATTTACCTAAGACATCCTTGCCCCATTTTTAATGATTGAAACATAAGTATCTTAGCATGTACTGCAAGATATAGTGGACTTTTTGTATCTAGAAGATTGAATTTTGATCTCAGGATGCTCATTCATAAAAAAAAAGTTTACAGGGTTCTCTAGGGGGACAGGACTAATAGGATAGATGTATATATAAAAGGGAGTTTATTAAGAGTATTGACACACATGGTTATAAGATGAAGTCCCACAACATGCTATCTGCAAGCCAAGGAGCAAGGAGGCCAGTCCGAGTCCCCAAATCTTAAAACTTGGGAAGCTGACAGTACAGCCTTCAGTCTGTGGCCAAAGCCCCGAGAGCCCCTGGCAAACTACTGGTGTGAATCCAGGAGTCCGAAAGCTGAATAACTTGGAGTCTGATGTTCGAGGGCAGGAAGCATCCAGCATGGGAGAAAAATGATGGCTAGAAGACAGCCAGTCTAGTCCTTCCACATTCCTCTGCCTGCACTATTCTAGCCAAGCTGGCAGCTGCTTAGATGGTGCTCACCCAGACTGAGGGTGGGTCTGCCTCTCAAGGTCCACTAATTCAAATGTTAATCTCTTTCGGCAACATCCTCACAGACACACCCAGGTACAATATTTTGCATCCCTCAATTCAATCTAGTTGACACTCATTATTAACCATCACAACTGGTGACCTATTGCGTACCTGGAACTTTGCGAAAGGTTGAAGATAGTTAGGCAAGCAGACACTGTCATTTCCTATTATGGCTATTCTGTATTTGTTTAACCACTCTGAGATCTAGTTTCTTTATTTATAAAATAATGGTATTAGTAAGTAGATTTTGGGCTTGTCTGAAAAACTTAATGTGATAATAGCAGATATAGTTATTACTATTATTTAAAGGTATTCCTAGTGATGATGAAGAGTAATCAAATTGAAGATGGAAGCAGAAATTAAGATTAATAATATTGAGAGAGTGTTCCACATGAAAGAAAAGACACAAGGCCTGAACATTACCTTTTTATGTCTAAAGGTGTAAAAATAGTCTTGTTTTTGTTTTTCTTTGGACACACATATAACTATCAGTTTTTGTTTGTTGATTGCTTAATTTTTTTTTTTTTTTTGAGATGGAGTATTGCTCTGCCACCCAGGCTGGAGTGCAGTGGCCGGATCTCAGCTCACAGCAAGCTCCACCTCCCGGGTTCACGCCATTCTCCTGCCTCAGCCTCCCGAGTAGCTGGGACTACAGGCGCCTGCCACCTTGCCTGGCTAGTTTTTTGTATTTTTTTTTAGGCAAGCACTGCTAATATATGTGTATGTATTTTCTACTTATACTTACTGTATTCATTCGATATTATAAACTTACATATTGTTTTTATATGAGAATAAACTATAACTATCATTATAATGTTTTCTTTATGTAAACCAATGGAACATTATTTCCCAACTTTTTTTCTCCAAAGCACACTGCCCTTTGACAGTGGGAAGGGACTGATTCCAGGAGACATTTGGATTACATGGAGCCATGAAGATTAAAAAAAAAGAGGAGAGGCTGGGTAGGGTGGCTCACCCCTCTAATCTCAGCACTTTGGGAAGCCAAAGCAGAATGATGACTTGAGTTCAGAAGATTGAGACCAGCCTGTGCAACAAAGCAAGAGCTCTTCTCTGCAGAAAACAGACAAGCAAAAAAGCAAGGTGTGGTGGTGCACACCTGTAGTCCCAGCTAGTCGTGAGCCTGGGAGGTTAAGGCTGCAGTGCCATGCTTGCGCCATTGCACTCTATCCTGGCCAACAGTGCGAGACCTTGTCTCAAAATAAAAAATAAGGCCAGGCATCGTGGCTAAGCTCTGTAATCCCAGCACTTTGGGAGGCTGAGACGGGCGGATCACGAGGTCAGGAGGTCAAGACTATCCCGGCCAACATGGGGAAACCCCATCTCTACTGAAAATACAAAAATTAGCCAGGCGTGGTGGTGGGCATAGTCCCAGCCTACTTGGGAAATTGAGGCAGGGGAATTACTTGAACCCAGGAGGCGGAGGTTGCAGTGAGCCGAGATTGTGCCACTGCACTCCAGCCTGGTGACAGAGCAAAACTCCGTCTCAAAAAAATAAAGTTAAAAAATGAAAAAAAGAAAAATAAACAATTAAAAAAACGGGGAGGGGAGAATGGAGTCATCAGGAAAGGGAGAGTGGAAGGAAACTGGAATTTAAGTAGGTAAAAAATAAACAAAATTATTTTTTCACTTACATGGCATAGGATGAAAATACCCCCTGTTGTACTTGTTTTATTTTTAATTATTAGATATAATTTAAATGATTCATTTTACATTCTCTCAGTGTGAAAATATTGTTCTGAAATGTTTAGAAAGAGACAGGGACATCAAGAGGTTAATCAATTCTTTCAATGTCAAGGAGTCAGTTAATTAGAAAACCTAGAATAGAGCTTTACATCTCTACCACTTCTGAACAACCCTTTAGGTGGTGGTAGTCATCATAGAAAATGGGGTACGTGTTGATAACACAGTTGCAATTTACATTTATTCAACTGATTTGGCTCATTAACGTGTTTCTGTCATTAGACTGTCGAGAGGGTAATAACTAGAAATTTCTGGCAAATATTGTATTCCTATCTTCTACCACAGCTTCTGAAACTTAGTTGTCAAATCTACTTTATGACTAAAATCTGAATTTCTTATCATGGCTTATAATGCTAATATAATTTTACTCTGGCTAAAGTTATAATCTTATCTCTTACTATGTCTTTTTTCTCTCTGAAACTGTAATCATGCTTGCCTGCTTGCTATTCCTAGAAAACACACCCCTGTCTCATTGCTGTTGCATTTCTGTTTCCGTTGACTGGAAGTTTCATCCCCTAGATAGCTGCATGGCTTACTTCATCACTCAATTCAAGTCTCTGCTGATTTATCACCTATTTAAAGAGGAATTCCCTAGCATCCAATCTGAAAGAGCCCTACCTGTCACTTGTCTCTGTTTACCCACTTTGTATTTTTCTATAAAATTTTTAATTTTATTCAATATATGTGTTTTGAGCTCATATTATGTACTGAGTACTTCTCAAGGCACTGGGGTACAGCATACAAAAATATGCCAAAATCTTTGTTCTCATGGAGATTAAATTCTAGCATGGATATACATAATACCAAAGGACAAAAATAAAATATAAAATATTTATGTTAGTGAGCATGGAAAAATAAATGAGGAAGGGGAATAGGAAATGTTGGATGGCCAGGGAAGCCTCAGATGAAAAAAGAAATGATACTTAGTTAAGCCATGTGGAATATAAAGGAGCACACAATGCAGTGATGTGACAGAAGAGCTCTCCAAGAGGAGGAAGCAACAAATGAAAAAGCTCTGACTTGAGATTCCAACATCCTTCATGCAGAATCATAGAAGAGGCCACTATAGCTAAAGTAATGATTGAGGGGGAGCATATTAATAGATAAAGGGAGAAAAAGGTTTAGATGATGTAAGAATTTGGAGACCATAGTAAGACAGAAGAGGTCTAAAGGAAATAAAATCCAAAAACCCGAGAAAATAAATTATGTTATTCTGAGATGGTAGGGTTTTGAACAGAAAGGGAATATGAGTGAAGTTTGAACTGGATCTCTTAAGTTACTTTGTTAAGAACAGAATGAAGAGGGACATGGCAATAGCATAAAGATCTGTTAGGGGGATCTTGTAGTCATTCAGGAGGTGGTGATGGTATTAACAGTGAAAATAGTAAGAAGTAAAGATATTCTGGATATATTGTGAAGGTAGAACTAATAGATATGCTTGTGGTTAAGAAACAGGACTTGAGAAAAATCTGAGAAATAGAGAATGAGTCCAAGTACCCAGAAGAAAGGAACTTCCCTTTATGGAGATGGATTGGACTGTGATAAAAACAGATTATTACAGAATGGGGTGGTTGGATAACATTTGAGATATTCTCAAATATTTCAAATCTCCTCCTTCTGGGAGAATAAAAGGATTGCACTTATAAATTTGGAACGTAGACATGTATATGTGATTTGTTTTAGCTAATGAAATATGAGAAGACGTGATGGAGGTCATTTTCCATTCAAAGCTTTTAAGGGCCTGTGCATGGTACTACATAACATTTACAGTTGTTTTCAGAAGTGATCGTGGAAGTATACAGTAAGATAGAGCCTCTGGGTACATGAGTTGCAACAGAGCTTCATCTGTGTACATGAATAACTATGATTATTCTACTTCCCTGCTAATCTATGTTGGAGATATAGCTAAAGCCAGAAATAACCTTTTGTTACACAAAACCACTAAGATTTTGGGGCTACTTACTTTTGCATCATCATCTAGTTTATCTTGATTGATACTGGGATAGCACAGCAGAAGCTAAATTTTGGAATTGTTCTTTCTGATGCTATTAGATATATGAGTGAAGATGTCAAGATGGATGCATCTGAATTTCGAGAGACAAGACTAGAAATATAGATTTTGGAGTCATCAGGAAATACATCATTTTTATGGCATGACTGGATGAACTCACTAAGGGAATAATATATATAGAGGAAAAAAATGTCTAAAGCCCGAGTTCTGAGCAATACTCTGCTAAGAGGTCAAAAAGGGAAGAAGGAACCAGCTAAAGAAATGTGGAGCAAGCAGTAAGGTAGCAGAATTTGGTGTCATGGAAGCCAAATAAAGAGTGTTCCAAAGAGAAGAGACTAATAAACTGTATCAAATGCTGCTCATGGTTCAGGTAAGATGAAAACAGAAATTTTCACTGAATTTAACAAAAGGAAAATGGTTTGTGGGCTTGAGAGGATAAATTTCAGTAGTGCGGCAGGAACAAAAGCTAGAGTCCTTGCTTATGTTACATCCTGCTATTAGTTTATATCACTACTTGATATTAATTCATTTATTCATTAAGTCATCTAAATAGTCTGTTTATTCCACTAGACTAACCCCAGGGTCTTTGTATTTTTGTTTATCTCTGCATTTTGTTTAACTCTGCATTTTGTTTACCACTCTATCTTCCATGACTAGAATTGTTCCTCAAAAATTATTTGCTGAAAGAATGAATACAAAATAAAAGGCCAAAGAAGGTTGAATAAATAAATGAGTAAGGCTTCTACAGAATCAGTAGCAAGAATAGCTACTCTGTTACATTATTTTTTAAACTCTAGGTCTGTGAATACCTTTGAATGAGTACTATTTCTAGAACTGGGGCATTAATTATTTAGCCAGAAGGCCACCACACACAGCTCTGTTATCAAATCCATGATAGAAATTATTAATCCACGATAGAACTTTTAATATTAGTCCAGATGCACTGTCATAATCCTTCTCAAACTATTACTCCAGGTAGTCACATTCAATTGGTTAGAATCAGCATGCTATTTAAAGCATATTTATTGAGATTCTACTGCCTAGAAGTAGGTGTTCCAAGTAATCATGATTCATAAGGAACAGAAGCAATATAAGTCGCTAACATCATTCAATTTGTGATCTTCTGGGGAAAATAGACAACAAACTAATAAATATGTGGCATACTAGCTTGATATCAGGGGCTTTCTATTGTATATAGGATGGTATATCATTTAAAGCATACAATAGCCCTTGTAACAGATAAAACTTAAAATCTCAATGGTTTATCCAAATATAAATTTGTCATTCATATGCAAATGCATATGTTGGTGACAGTTGGGTGCTCAGCTCTTTGAAGTCATTCAGAGACCTAGATTAATGGAGGCTCTACCATCTTCAATGTGTGGCTTCCAGTGCCTCCTTGGACATCAATATCTAGATGGCAAATAAGGGAAGAGAGTGTAGAGTTCTGATAGGAGATTTTATGAAGTAGGCATAGAGTGGTGGATCTTACTTTCCTTTTCCTCCATTCCATTGCATGTTATACAACTAAGTGGACCTGCTATATGCAAGGGGAGTTAGGAAATGTAGTCCATGTCTGGGCAGCCAGTCACCAGCAACATCATGGAAGAGGAAAACCATCTGTGGTAGAGAGCTCACTTCCTTTGCTACATCCCATCAGGAAATTTTTGGCTGAGGGGTTAACATTTGAGCTGAGACTTGAAGGAAATGATGGAGTAAACTATGTAGCTCTCTCACTTAAGAAATATGAGCAAGCAGAGGGAGTGTTCTTTTGGAGCAAAAAGAAGTAAGTCAGGGTGGCAGGTGTGCAGTGGCAAAAAAGAGTCAGAGGAGAGATCAGAGGTGACTTGGGCAGATCCAAGAGCCTAATTAGCTGTGGTCAGGAATTTGGCTTTTACTCTGAGTGAGCTAAAAAGCCGTAGGAATATTTTACAGCATATATTACACCATTATAAGTGTGGTATACTGTCATTTTGAAGATTAATCTGCTAGGGAGAATAGATTATAGAGGCATATGAGCAGAAGCAGGGAGAAGAGTTCTGAGGCTGCTTCAGTAGCCTGGCAAGAGAAGAGTGGTTAAGAACAAGAAGGTAGGGTTGTTTGGGGGTGGTAATAAGTGGTTAGATTCTGGAAAAATTCTGCATATGTTTAGAATCAGCATTTTGCCCAAACTTTATATTCTAACATTTTTAATCTACAGAAAGTGGAAATAACCACAAAATAAGCAACCATATGCATTTAACTTAGATTAACCAATTATTATTTCACTGTCATTGCTTTATCTTCCTCTGAGTATTTGTGTATGCATGTAAGCATGTAGGTTTACACACAAATTTAAGGTGACCCAACTTATTTAGTAGTTTACAGAAAAACTACTTGAAGTAGTTTATAGAAAAATCATGATGCCATTCCTAAATGCTTTATCATGCAACCTCTAAGAAAAATAGTCCGCATAACAATAATACTGGAAATATTTCGAAGGCAAAACTGACAGTATTTTCTGAGAGATGTTAGAAAAAGACAGAGTCAAAAATGATTCTGAAATTTTGGTAAGAGGAACTGGAAGTATGCAGTTTCCATTTACATAGAGTAGGAAATGTGTAAGAGATGCTAGTTTTGGGTCAAAGAGTAAACTTCCTGCTATTCTTGTCTAATGAGTTGGGGCAGGTCATAATCTAGAAGTCTGAGATATGTAAAGTTCCTTGAACTCAAGAAAATCTTGTGTGGTGCAATATTAAACTGCAAGACCCAAGTGAAATAATTTTAAGAGACATAATTTTATAGGAGTCCCAAATGGAGAACCACAGTATGCCATTTAGTATGCTTTGACAGCAGAATATCTCACTCAAACTGCTGTAAACTTTTGAAAAATTGTATATTTTAATATGGAGAAGTACAGAGTAGAGCAATTTCCAGAGCTGACTGAATTAATGGCTAAAACAGGAATTATTTCTGGTTCTCTTTTTTATCATTCTAAGCAGACTTCACTTTGATATTGATTTCCATTTCATTCCTAAAGGACTTCTAGAGATTTTGAATGTTCCCAACACAAAGAAATGATAAATGTTTGAGGTGATGATATGCTGATTATGCTTCTTTGATCACATTGTAACATGTATTGAAATATCTCATTATATCCTATAAACATGTAAAATTATGTCAATTAAAAATAATAATAAAAACAAGCAAGCAAAAAAATGAACAATAAAAACAGCTACTAGATTTACCTAAGTTAATGTTTTGTTTGTTTATGTCCAGTGGAAGGGTAAGACAGAAGGTTCCATCCCAAGAATGGATTATAATTTCCTCCTGTAAGTATGTTTGGTCCCCTTGAATTGCCATTCTGGGATCCCTCCCTGGAGCTGGGGATGGCTGGGAAACCTGAAAATCAACCAACCAACTAACCAACCAACCAACCAGCCAATCAGATTCTGTTACAAAAAGAAATTGTAGGCAAATAACAGTCATTACCCAAATGGTTCTCTCTCTCTCTCTCTTTTTTGTTTTTTTAATTAAAGTCAAGTCGTTAGAAATAAAGCTCTGAGTCATAAAGAAAAATGAGCACTCAAACAAAGGATTTCTCAGCAAAGCAAATTTACTTCTGCACAGAAGGTTGTTTCTTGTAGGGTTGACTGCCACAAAAGCACATCGAACAAAGAAGAGTAGAATCTTTTATTCCTGACGCGACTTCTGCCTCTGTGTCTTTTCCCCATTGGCTGGGATCTGACTGTGCAATCTAAGCTAGACCTGGTTGACTAAACATTTAAATTTTCTTAGATATGGTGGGTGCGTGGTGGGAGAGAGGGGAGAGGAGGAAGCGGTCATCAACAGAGGACTAGAAAGCCAGTCCATTCCCAAATAAGGAAAGAAATGTGACCTGGGGCTGTGGCATGTCTGGGCATGCAGCAAAATCAGAAAGAAGAAAAAGAGAAGAAAGGGAAGGGGGTACTTGGAATAGGAGAATTAGAAGCTGAGCAGGCTGTTTGAAGAGAAACCTTGCCATATCTCACACAAGTTTTAATAGATTTATAAAAATCATATATACAAAACATGTTAAACTAAGCACGTGGCTATAAAATACATTTTTACACTTTACTGTATCTTAACCTAGCACACAGTATTCCTAAACTGAGTCCCGTTATGGCACAATGGCCCCGCACAGGCAGGTGTCCTCGCACTGCAGCGATCGCCAGGGAGGGGCTGTGCAGAGCACTCAGTTCCTTCCTGTATTTAAGGCCCCTGAAGGGCTCAGGCGCTAAAGCCAGAGGGCCACCCAGCCAAGTCCCTTAACTCCTGCCGCGTGGGCTGGGAGCTGAGCACAGGAAAGGGAGTTTGGGACACAGTGGCCATGAGCAGGTGTCGAGCGTACAACATTGAATTTCCTGGCGACGTTTGTGTCAGCACACAATAACGTGCCCATCCATATGAGCTGGTTCAAATGAAGTTAAGAAAAAGAACATTTGAAATGTTTTAAACCAATTTGCCTGACAGGTCAAAAGGTAAATTTTGAAGATTCTAGAGACTCAATAGAGATATTTTAAATCTTGCACAAATAGGCTTCTTTAAAAATCCAGACTGGGTGTGGTGGCTCATGCCTGTAATACTAGCACTTCAGGGAGGCTGAGGCGGGAGGATCACTTGAGGCCAAGAATTCAACACCAGTCTGGGCAACGTAGTAAAACTCCATCTCTATAAAAATTTTAAAAATTAGCCAGGTGTGGGTGGTGACACATACCTGTGGTCCCAGCTACTTAGGGCGCTGAGGTGGGAGGATTAGATGAGCCCTGAAGATCGAGGCTACAATGGGGTAAGATCTCATCACTGCACTTCAGTCTGGGCCACAGAGTGAGACCCTGTATTAAAAAAATAATAATAAAATAAAACAATAAAATAAAAATCAAAAAGGTTCACTCTGTAAAGAAAAAAAGTAATTAAACTTGAAATGCATTTGTGTGGTAGTTGTGCAGCCTGTGAGGGATGTGGGTTATATGTGACTTGATTACATTTTACAAAAGAGAAAAAAAAATCTAACAGGTTGACTCCTAACTGGAAAGCACCACAGAGCAAATGGCCCATGGTGCCAGCAAGCTGCGTGGGAGCCCTGCTGCAGACCTGGGCTCAGCACCCGTCACCCACAGGTAAGTTACAAAGGCTGCTGGCACCTATTTGCAGGGGAACATGGAAGCATGCAACTGGGTCCTTCCAGACAGCATGGGTGAGCAGGAGAGCCACAAAGTACCGATTTCATTAGTTTGATTTCCAGATGCACGTCTGGTTCAGTTCTTGATACCTGAGTTTCAAAGTCTCCTACCTGACCAAGTGTCCTCGGTCTAGTTGTACTAGTGTTTTTAGTGGAGGACAGATGGGAAAGACATTGGTGGTGAAGACCTCCTGCATCACCACGAGGCTGTGGGAGGTCCTTTGGGAGCCAGTTGTGGGATGGCAGAGGAAGAGGGGCACCACAGTCTCGAGGCGTTCATGCTGCTCGCTGTGCTGATGGTTCTCTTAACTTGCCCAGCACAGCCTACTCCTGGAGAAAACCACTTTTCTATTTCTTCCACTCTATATTTTGTTTGCTTGATCAAGAATATCATATAAATGAAACCATATTGTATAAACTCATTTTGGTATGGCTTCCTTGGTTCTGCATAATATCTGTGCAATTTATTTATATTGTATTCTTTATGTTGAGTGTATATATACACCCACACAAGATACATATCCATGTAAGTGTGTATCTGTCTGTTATCTATCTATCTATCTATCATCTATCTATCATTTTTCTATCTATCTTCTTCATCATCATCTAATCTCCTTTTTTGCTAAGTAGTATGTCACTGTTCAAATATTCCATATGGACATTTGGTCATTTATAGTTTTTGGTAACTGTGAGTAAGGCTACTAAGAATATCTTTAGTAAGTTTTTGAGGGACTGCACATATTTTCATTTGCCTTGGTAAATACTCAGGAGTGAAATTGCTGTGTCATAGGGTGGGTATATGTTTAACTTTATTTTTCATTTTATTTGTTTTGCTCAGGGTCTTGCTCAGTTGTCCAGGCTGGAGTGCAGTAGTGTGATCTCAGCTCACTGTAGCGTCCACCTCCTGGGTTCAAGTGATTCTTGTGCCTCAGCCATCTGAGTGCCTGGGATTACAGGGTGCACCATCATGCCCGGCTAATTTTTGTATGTTCAGTAGAGACGGAATTTTGCCGTGTTGATCAGGCTGGTCTCAAACGCCTGTGTGATCCACCCACCTCAGCCTCCCAAAGTGCTAGGAATACAAACATGAGCCACTACTCCTGGTAATGTATTTAACTCTATAGGAAAGTGCCAAAGCTGTCACTTCTTTAAAGTGGTTGTATATAACCAGTCTTGAAAATAACAGAGGCAAAAACAAGGTATTCATCATTAGCATTTGTGGTTATGGATTTTAATATAAAACAAATCATTATGAACTATTAATTCTCCATTTCCAAATTACTGTGTGTAGAGAGAGGGGAGAGACATAGGATTTATATACTGAAAGAGTGCCCTGCTTTCTTCCAGGGTTGATGAATGCAAAACTGTTGGCATATCATATTTGAAGCCCAGAAGAGAAAGTGTGGATGGTTCTTCCTGATGAAATGACTACTCACCCTTGCAGAAGCTCAGAAATGGAGTCTTCAATAACAGTAACTAGAGCAAAGGAAGGGCCAGGACACAGGAAAGGAGACAACTTTTTATTTTTTAGAAACATGAAACTCCAACAATAGTTATATCCACTATATGACATGTGCTTTCACTCAGTTAGAAAACACATGTTTTTGTTAGTGGTTTTGTTTTAATTATAGACAACAGTCATTTTCTATTTCTATGCCATGAGCGGTGGTGCTGTCCTTAGAAAGTCAGCCATTGACCTACCTGCACTTTGCTTCAGTAGATACTATTTACTTTATGTCTATTTATATAGCACCATCCATCTGCAATAAGGGAGAAATCAAAGATATGCACTTCTAATACAAATATAGAATTTAGAAAAATCTATTTTTTTTATGTCTTGATAGTTTCATTTATTGTCTTAGCCTGCCATTTACTTCCTTATGAGTCCTGAAAAGTGGAAATTTGCAGATAAGTTTTTCCTTTATCATTTACTTTCCTTCCCTTCTTTCTCTTTTTCTTCTTTTTTCACTAATATATATTTAAAGCTAAAAAAATAAAAAATAAAAAAGCTCTAACCCCTAGTTTTCATGGTGTGCAAATAGAACATTGTGTACTTTTCTCTTTTGCTCTTATTTACCACATGAAAACTCTTGGTTCTGTATGATTTTATTCTTTCTAATATACCTAAACCATGCCACAATTAGCTCACAAATATATTCTCTTGCTTTTGACTGAGTGTTTCCCTCAAAGTTCATGTGTTGGAAACGTGATCCTCAATGCACAATGCTGAGAAGTGAGATCTTCATGAGATGATTAGATCATGAGGACTCTGCCCTCATGGGTAGATAAATGCTGTTATCTCAGGGGTGGTTTAATGACCAGAGTAGGTTTGTTGTAAAAGTGGGTTCAGCCCCCTTTTGTTCTTTTTTTGCTCTTCTGCCTTTTGCCACAAGATGACACAGTAAGAAGTCCCTCTCAGGATGGGCTCCTTGATCTTGGACTTTCCAGCCTCCAGAAGAGTAAGAAATAAATATATGTTCTTTATAAGTTACCTAGTCACAAGTATTCTGTTACAGCAGCAGAAAATGGACTAAGACATCTCATTACTCAATTTATGCATGTAGTCATGGACATCCTGGCTACCAAATAAAAGCCAATATACAGCCAGACTTTAAAAGTAACAACTCTATTTAAAATTGGTTCCTTTTCCTTCTTGTACATGCTAACAATTTGTTATTGACATAAAAATATAAATAATTGCAGGCAGAATGAAATAATTTTTGTAAATTTTGTATTGAATAAAACCACTGGATTGAGGTCATTGTTTTTATTAGAGAAAAGGTAATAATGTGATTATTATATTTCTAGTTTGGAATCTTGGTCTCTGTCTTGATGCAGTGATTACTGTGGAAATTGCCTGCTGTGCTAGTTCCATGTGTTAATTTGATCTCTTTCCGTAGTAATTTGTGGAAGTGAGAGTGAGGTAGTGGGAGTGGGCAGGGTGGGCATCTTTCCTTGTAGTCCCTTTGTGAAAATCATTAAAATTCCCTAAGGAAAATAAACTCTCTTCCTCCCTTTCTGTCTGTCTGCTTTGTCTCAATAGATAGATGATAGATAGATAGATAGATAGATAGATAGATAGATAGATAGATAATAGATAATACAGAGTAGATAGATAGATACACAGATACATAGATACATAGATAGATACATAGATATAGATAGATGATAGATCAGCTGGTCTAACTTTCTGGGATTATCTCTATATTGTCATCAATATGAGACGTCTTGAAATCCTCCTCAAGGAAGGTGCTGCATCTGACTTCACCATTTTAAGCTCATTCTCATCATCACTCTAAGCTCCTGCAACTGCTGTCATGCCAAGCCCAAATGGCTTGATCCTTCTCTTCATTTTTGTAAATCACCACTTACATAGGCTATTGTATATTATAGACACTCACCAAAGGCGTAGTAAAGGAGTAAAGGATAATTAGAGTCTAAGGAAAAAATTTAAGTAGAAACAACTATCTTAAATGTTTATTATGTCTTCCATACTAAGAGAAATTTCTTGCTATTGTGCTTCATTAGACCTCAGCTTGTCACCATCTCTTTGAGCCTCCTAGTCTGATATCCTTTAGTACTTCCACCAGGCTACCAAACGGGAAATCTCCACATTGCTATTACTTTCTCAAGCAGAGAAATTTCATCCCCTTGTCTTATTCTTACTCATACTCAGATATAATCCAAAACCTCCAACGTATTTTAATACACTAGAAGCAATGAAAACCCTTTTCTTTTCTTTCTTAAAGCAATATTTGATTTATCTCTTGCCATATTCATACCTCTTTCCTCATATGCTATCTTGAAATTCCTTATCCATTTTCTCACTCCAATTATAATTTGAATCAGAGTTCTGAACTCAATGATTTAAATAATTTTTGAATAATCCCATTATAAAAAGCAGTGAACATAAACCACATTGCATTTAGGTTAAATTTTCCTTCAGATAGCTTAAACTGTTTCTTTATTTAATATTTAACTTTTAAACTGAACATACAAAAGGGGATTGCCAAATGGGATAAAATAATTATTAACAAAATAGTAAATCATAGTAAATTCAAATTCCATTCTTGTCCCATTTTTGTCAGTTTTGTAAAGGGAATGGTTAACTGAAAATATTCATTGTGTGAACCAAAGACACCCATTTCAAACAGCTATATCATATTTTTGCCTCTTCATTCCTATAGTCCACCGTGAAAATATGAACTGAAGACCATACCTCCAGGTCCTACCACTTTAACATCAATTGAATATACAGAGTCTTAGACCATTTGGGCTGCTATAACAAAATACATAAATTGGTACTTTATAAACAGCAGAAATGTATTTCTCACAATTCTGGAGGTGGAGAAGTATGAGATCAAGGTGCTAGCAGATTCAGAGTCTGGTGAGGGCCTGCATTCTCATAGATCACACCTTCTGGCTGTTGCCTTACATAGTGGAAGAGGCATAGAAACGTGCTTGGGCCTTTTTTTTTTTAATAAGGACACTAATTCCTTTCATGAGAGCTCATCTCTCATGATCTAATTATGTCCCCAAAGCCTTACCTGTTAATACCATTTTGGGGGTTAGATTCAACATATTAATTTTGAGATGGGGGATACCAACATTCAAATCACAGTACCCAGGAAGATAAGGTTATTTCACAGTCTGATGAGCAGTTTAAAACTAGTGACCCCACTTTTGCCAAGAAATTAGGAAAGACCTAGAATGTACTTAAATAATGTTAGCTATCACTGTTAATGAGAGGTAGCAGCATATTTGTAGTTAAGAGACTGGGCTCTGAGAAAAGACAGCCTAGATTTGAATCTTGGCACAACTACTTACTTCCTGTCATTTTGGACAGTTAATTTAAGTTTTTTGGGACTCGATTTCCTCATCTGTGGTTAAAAAAAAAAAAAAAAAAAAAGTCAGTAATAATGACAACTGTATCATGGAGTTGCCCAGAGAATTAAATGACCCGATACATATAAAATGCTTAGGACTATGCTGAGGCAATGTAAGTGTTTAATAAAAAATGTTTTCTCAATCTGCTATTGCTTTTGTCAGAGGTAGCCTAAAATCGTGTCCAACGACCTAGAATCCCTTTGTCTGTATTTCATGGCTTGATTTTTCAGGGATTGGCAAGAAATATTAAACTGTGGTGAGTACTCCATCTGAATAACAGTAGTGAAAAAAAGCTGGTGTTAAAAGCATTGTTGCTACTACAGATCAAATATGGCTCTGTAACAAAACTCAGAAAAGGCGTCCTATTGGGGAATCTGCAGTATGTGTGTGATGATACTAGTGGAGGCTTGGCAGTGTATATTCAAAGTCCAAATTGAAGAAATGAAATCTTGAATAAAATAAAATGCCTTTCCTCTGGGGATCTAAGGATACTCACAACTTTAAAAAACTCATTATAGAAAGAAAGAAATGGAAATTTTACCATGCAAACCGTTTCTGCTATTTTTCTTGTGGTGCTCACACTTGGAAATTTTCTAAGTCTAAATGTGTATAATGTATCACATTCATTCATCAAGCTCACATTTTGGCAAATGGAGCCCATGAGGATTTAATTAGGGTTTTCTGAATAAGTTGTGGGAGGCCTTCTTCCATTTCTGCCAGTGTTTCCTCCAACTCCTGGCAATTCTTAGTAATATTTGTGCCTGAAACAGGACAGACGAACCTTGGTAAGAATTAGAGCATCTCACTGGGAATCTTACTTTGGTGTTACTCAGTTCCACGGGTGCTCTCATTCTTCAGTTTCAGGAATTTGGTCTGGGATTTGCTGGCTCTCTCTGGCAGTTTACAGGTTATGATTTGTAATGGAGGTCTGGGAAAATAGTCATACATCTGCTGGAAGGTAGGAATTGAGCCAGGGTAACTGCTTGAAAGCAGTTGACTTTTTGACAATACAGACTGGTTGTCTTTGCTTCCACATATGCAACTCTGTGAACAAAGACAGAGAGGGGACTAATGAGTAGTGTATGGCTTTTTATTTACCGTAAAGAGATTGTACAGTTTACTGGCATCTCCAAAAATCTAGCTGTTTTACTCTGTGGATGTAGGCATGGAAGTGGGGATAAAGCTGAGCAAATGGGCAACAATGAGGAAAAAAAAAACATCCCGGCATCTTTCAGAGTTGGCTGAAATAAATGAAATGTCCTTTGTATGACACAGAACAAAAAGAAAATGGATTCAGATGAGGAAGAAAGCCAATATCCTATAAATCTACAAGACTAAAACTGAAGGTATGATCTTTTATCATGCTGCTGTAATATTTAAAAAGCCATACACATCAGAGAGGTGCTATTGGCAGGTTTTTACCTGGAGCAAGGTTTTTATATTATGTTGCAATCAAGTTGCATATTTTAATTGAATTCAGACTTTAATACTTAATGTATACAGATTTTATGGTCCTCAATGAAAATTCCAGAATCATTTTTGATTGTGTTAGGCAGGGTACTATGTGAATTACTTGTTAGTTTAGTTAGCTGATGATAAGGAATAGATTTACTTCAGCCTAAAAACATAATTTAAATATTAGATCTTTAAAATTTTGATGTTGGGAATGGACATGGATTTTCCTGGCCAAGTGTGGTGACTCATGCCTGTAACTATAGCACTTTGGGAGGACAAGGGGGGAGGATCACTTGAGGCTAGGAGTTTGAGACCAGCCTGGGCAACGTATTAAGACCTCATCTCTATTAAAAAATGTAAAAATTAGCTACTCTGTAGTCCCAGCTACTTGGAGGCTGAGGCAGGAGGATTGCTTGAGCCCAGGAGCTCAAGGTTGCAGTGAGCTAAGATTATGCCACTGTAATCAAGGTCAATAATCATCAGAGAAATGCAAATGAAAATTACAATGAGTTATTGTCTTTCTCAGTTAGAATGGCTATTATTTAAAAAGTCAAAAAATAACAGGCGTTAGTGAGGATGTGGGAAAATGGGGAATGCTTATACACTCTCAGTTGAAATGTAAATTAGTACAACCCTTATAGAAAACAATATGGAGATGTCTCAAATAATGAAAAAAAGAATGGCCATTTGATCCAGCAATCCTACTGTTGGGTCTCTGCCCAATAGTTTATCACAACATTGTTCACAGCAGCAAATATATGGAATCAACCTAAGTGTCCATCAGTGGATGACTGGGTAAAGAAAATGTGGTGTACATACAAAACGAAATATTATTTAGCCATAACAAAGAATGAAATACTGTCTTTTGCAGCAACATTAATAGAACTGGAGGTCATTATCTTCAGTGAAATAAGTCATACACAGAAAGACAAATGTCACATGTTCTCAAAAGTGAGTTAAAAAATGCATACACGTCTGGGCGCAGTGGCTCATGCCTGTAATCCCACCACTTTGGGAGATCAAGGCAAGCAGATTACTTGACATCAGGAGTTCGAGACCAGCCTAGCCAACATATTGAGACCCCGTCTCTACTAAAAAATACAAAAATTAGCCGGATGTGGAAGTGCGTGCCTGTAATCCTAGCTACTCAGAAGGCTGAGGCAGGAGAATTGCTTGAACCCAGGAGGCGGAGGTTGCAGTGAGCCAGGATCGTACTACCGCACTCCAGCTTGGGTGACAGAGGGAGAACCTGTCTCTCACACACACACACAAATGCATACACAAGGACATAGGGTGTGTGATGATAGAGAGTAGAGACTTAGAAGGATGAGGAGTTGGGAGAAGGGGGAATGATGAAAAATTACTTAATGGGTACAATGTATTTTATTCAGGTGATGGATGCCTTAAACTCACTGACTTGACTGTTACACATTCTACGCATGTAACAAAATTGCACTTATACCCCATACATTTGTATGAATTTGAAAAAACTCAAAATAAAAATATTTATTCAGATCCTGAGTATCAGGCACTTCACTGACTGTTGAGTTTCTGCCGATAAGGTTTGATTCCTGGCCTGGAGAACATCTCAAAGTAAATACTAAACAAGTAATCATGATGAAATAGAATTATGCAGTCTCTGATGAGAGGCACCAGACAGGGATGTACATGCTGCCGGATGATTGGGGCTCAACTTCAACTTTCAATGCTTACAGATACTTTGATCTTTGGTTAGTTATTCACCTGTCTGAGCCTCAATTTCCCATCTCTCAAATGGAGACGGAATTAGAATCTACCTCCTGATGGTGTTGAGCATCTGAAATACATCAATCCCTGTGAGATGTGTAACAGTACCCAGCACATACTACGATTGATTTTGATAGCAATCACGGAAATTGTAAACATATTACATTTAGCTTTCTTAGAGTATCCTGTATTAGTTTGTTTTTCACAGTGTTATAAATAACTACCGGAGACTGGGTAATTTATGAAGGAAAGAGGTTTAACTGACTCACAGTTCTGCAGGCTTAACAGGAAACATAACTGAGAGGCCTCTGGAACCTTACAATCATGGCGGAAAGCAAAGGAGAAGCAAGCACCTTATCTACCTGGTGGCAGGAGAGAGAGGGCAAAGGGACAAGCTCCAAAATAATCTCCTTTGACTCCATGTCTCACATCTAGGGCACACTGATGCAAGGGTATGCCCTTTTGGGCCCCCACAGCCTTGGGCAACTCTACCCTTGTGGCTCTGCAGGGTACAGCCCCTGAAGCTGTTTTCACAGGCTGGCATTGAGTGCTTGTGGCTTTTCCAGGTGCATGGTGCAAGGTGTCGGTGGATCTACCATTGTGGGGTCTGGAGGATGGTGGTTCTCTTCTCACAGATCCACTAGGCAGGACCCCAGTAGGATCTCTATGTGGGGGCTCCAACCCCATATTTCCCCTCTGCACTGCCATAGTAGAGGCTGCCGCTGCAGCAGACTTCTGTCTGGAGTTCAAGGTGTTTCCATACATCCTCTGAAATCTAGACGGAGGCTTCTAAGCCTCAATGCTTGCCTTCTGCACACCTGTAGACCCAACACCATGTGGAAACCACAAAGACTTGGAGCTTGAACCCTCTGAAGCCATGGCCTGAGCTGTATCTTGGCACCTTTTAGCCATGGCTGGAGCTACAATAGCTGGAATGCAGGGTGTCATGTCCCAAGGCTGCACAGAGCAGTGGGGCCCTTGGCCCAGCCCACAAAATCATTTATCCCTCCTAGGCCTCTGGGTCTCTAAAGGGAGGGGCTGCCTTGAATATCTCTGACATGCCATGGAGACATTTTCCCCTTTGTCTTGGTGATTAACATTTGGGTCCTCTTTAGGCAAATGTCTGCAGCCAGCTTGAATTTCCCCCGAGAAAATGAGTTTCTCTTTTCTACCACATGGTCAGGCTACAATTTTCCAGACTTTTATGCTCTACTTCCCTTTTAAATATAAGTTCCAATTTCAGATCACATCTTTGTGGATGCATATGACTATACACTATTAGGAGCAGTCAGGCTACATCTTGAATGCTTTATTTCTTTGAAATTTCTTCTTCTGGATACCCTAAATCATCTCTCTCAAGTTCAAAGTTCCACAGATCTCTAGGGCAGGGACAAATTGCCACCATTCTTTGCTAAAGTATAGTAAGCGTGACCTTTATTCTAGTGCCCAATAAGTTCCTCAGCTTCATCTGAAACCGCCTCAGCCTGGATTTCATTGTTCATATCCTTGTCAGCATCTTGGTCAAAATTATTCAACAAGTCTCTAGGAAGTTCCGAACTTTTCCACATCTTCCTGTCTTCTTCTGAGCCTTCCAAATTTCTCCAACCTCTGCCCATTACCCATTTCCAAAGTTGCTTCCATATTTACAAGTATCTTTATAGCCATGCCCTACTCCTGGTACCAATTTACTGTATTAGTTCATTTTCACACTGTTATAAATAACTACCTAAAGCTGAGAAATTTATGAAGGAAAGAAGCTTAATTCACACATACTTCTACAAGCTTAACAGGAAGCATGATTGGGAGGCCTTGGGAAACTTACAATCATGGTGTAAGGTGATGAGGAAGTAAGTACCTTCTTCACACAGGCACAAGAGAGGGTGAAACAAGAAGTGCCACACACTTTTAAACCATTAGATCTTGTGAGAGCTCACTCAGTATCACAAGAGCAGCAAAGGGGAAATCTGCCTCCATGATTCAATCACCTCGCACCGGGCCCCTAATCCAATTCGACATGAGATTCAGCTGGGGACACAAATCCAAACCATACCATGTACTATAAGTAACGATATCACCCATGCGTTGACCTCATTGGTTTGTCTAAGAAATGTGATAATGATGCCTGTGCATATTCCAATTGATTCATTCTGTGCCTTTGAATAATATCTACTTGATTTTATTAGGCTCTATAACAAAATCTCAGGCTCTATAACAAAATCATATCTAATATAAATGACCTTAACTCCTCTTATGTCAAACTTAAATACTCAATATTTCTACTTGAATGTTTTATAGTTAGGTATTAGTTTGGCTACATGTTATCAAAAATATCAAATGCCGGTTCTTTAGCAAGACAGAGTATTTTCCTCAAATGAGAGAAATCTAGTGTTAAGATAGCCAGGGCTAGTATAATCATGGACCCAGGCCCTTCTAAACCTTCTCCTTTATCCTTAAGGTGTATATCTTCTTTCCACTCCAAGATGTCTGCTAAAGCACCTGTCATTGTCTGCATCCCAGTAATCAGGAAAGGGAACAATGAAAAGAAGGGTCTAAGGCACACTCTCGATATCTGTCAACCTGCCTCAAAACAATTCTTACATTTTTTTTTTTTTTTTCTCATAACTTAGGCACATGGCTGCAATGAGCTAGGACAGCAGTTAGGGAGTATGGTTTTTGAAGCATCCACATGTCTAGCTAAGAGTGGGAATCTAATATTAAGAAGGCAGAAGAAAAGGAATATTGGAAAGTATCCAGTCACAATCAGGCAGTTTGGATAGAGCTAAAGCAGAGTCCATGGACTTCAAAGTTGACTGCCACCTACTGGTTAGATGACTTTGGGCAAAATGCTTCATTTCTCTATGCCTTAACTTACTTATCAGGATCATAGATATGTTTCAGAAACAAGTGAGTTAGTGCAAGTCAGAACTAAAAATAGTGCTCATTTCAATGTATGGAATGCCACTGAAGAAAACTGAGTAGGAAGAGGCCATCACGTGACGACTGTAGCTAATATCGAGCAAAGATATAAAAGGAAGAGAAGCTTCAATGTAGAAAAAGAGTTAGAAGACTTTTGTAGTGGTGCCAGTGGAATTGGGAGAAGGAGTTGTCTTTAGGGTACATTTTGACAGTGAACAAATAAAATTTATGGATATAGGCTGGGAAAAAAGAGTAAAGACAACTTGAAAAAGTTTGGTCTGTGATTGTCTTCCTTTTTTTTTTTTTTTTTTAAATCACTGTGCTGTGATTTTTTTTTTTAACAAAAATCATCATCTTATCTCACTGGCACTATCCACCACAATGTCTCGCGCATGCTAAGTGCTATGCAAATGGTCTAGAAGATTCAATAAGAAAATTAGCTACCCTTAACTATTTTTGGGTTTTCGGTTTTCTCATTCGTTCTTAGACACGTATCAATTGATACAATAATTATAAAGTTATAATAATGTAAATATACTGGAAGTGTCATAACTTGTGTAAAATAAATTATATCATTTAGGTGAGTTGAATTCTGTAACTCCTACTAAAAGTTTAAAACCACTGCTATAGTTTTTGCTTCTGTACTATGCTTTACCTACAAAGACATTAAAGATTGTGATTAATTGTAATTAATGTTGTGATTAATTTTAGAGACAGCATGGTGGAGTAGAAAGAATAGAACTTTATAAACAGTCTGAGTTAAATTCAAGTACCAGCTCAAATATTTAGGTTCTCTGAGTTCTTTTGTTATTTGAGTCCTTCTTCTAAAAACATTCCCAATTCAGATCCCTGCACAGCATATTTTCTGAGGTCCTGTTTGTCTGGAATTGTTGTTGTTATTATTATTATGTCATCTATTTAAGTTATAATTAAGTTGGCTATCAAATAATTGGCTCAATATTATTTTCCTTTAATATTTTGGGAATATTATGCTGTCTTTGTGTAGCCAGCGACATCTGACATTATTTGACTCATACTTTTACAGGTGATCTGCTCTGTCTGCAGGCTATATATTTTCTTCTATCTTTGTGTTTTCACATTCCACCATATTTGTTCTCTTTGTCAATATATAGATTGCTTATATTTGGGATATTTTGTCTTTCATCTGTGTGTTTTTATGTTCTTCTGCCACCCCTACTATCTGAGTGGCTTATCCATCTATCTCTATAGATCCACTTTATCCTTTCCTTCCTCCTTCATGCATCTGATTACTTATTCTTCAGCAGATTCCATCTTACTCTTTATACAATAGATTGTTTTATTTGTTTCATGTCATTTTTCTTCTTTTCTGATTCATTACTGTAATTTTCTGATTTAATTATTCTCTTATCTTCTCTTATCCTCTAAGTATAAATGATACATTATAATTTTAAATAACAATAATGATATATTATTGTTGTTTTGAATTATATGTGAATTTGTTTCAGTAACTCTGCATTGAATGACAATTTTTCCAGGAATATATTTTATATTTAAGGTATGTAACTCCTGTGTCCAGTAACTTTTACCTGTGACTTCATGTTCCTCTAGGAAGAAGTTTCAGCTATACTCTCGATTGTGTATTGGGAAGGGCTCAAACCGAGCATTACTCTGTGTTGGTCTGTTGAGGATTAGGGACAAGTGAACACTGAATGCCAGGATAGAGGACCCCATGACAGCAACATGCCAAGGAACATCTTAGCTTGACTTGTCCTTATAAACCGCCTTCGGAGAGCCAGTGTCTCCATTCTATAATCCAACCTTCCTGGTTATTTGTAGGAGGAGCAGTGGAGGAAGGAATTCTCATGGTCTTCTGGTTCATCCCATTCTGCTTCCCTCATGAACTTCAATACTTAGTACTTTTTTTTTTTTTTTTTTTTTTAATCACTACGCTGTGAATTTTTTTCACAAAAATCATCACCTTATCTCACTGGCGCTATCCACCACAATGTCTTGCACATGATAAGTGCTATGCAAGTGGTCTAGTCGATTCAATAAGAAAATTAGCTACCCTTAACTATTTTTGGATTTGCGGTTTTCTCATTCGTTCTTAGACATATATCAATTTACACAATAATTATAAAGTTATAATAATATAAACATAGAGGAAATGTCCTAATTTATGTGTAAAATAAATTATGTCATTTAAATGAGTTGAATTCCCAAGAACTCCACACTTCAAGTCTGGATGCCTACTGCTGCTGTAAACTACGTTTGCAGTCTCTTCCTGCCACCCACGACTGTCCTCACACCTGGGTTGGAGGGGTACACTAGCCCTCATTCTTTCTGCATCCAAAGGGCTTGTAATTTCTATTGTTGTTGCTTTTGTTGTCATTAATTTTTGTTAATTATTGGAATCCAAGTTACTTTCTGGTTTCTATAAATTCTCTAGGTTAGTTTAGTAAGAGAAAGCAAGGTGTTCGTCTTAGTTCATTGTCTTGTGTGATTTGCCACTCTTTAATATATAAAAGTACGCAGACCTTAAACATCTTCAGGAAATACATTCTAAATTGAACATGTCTAACAATACAGTCTTTCATTTTTACATATTTAAGCTCTGGTATTATTTTTTAAAGTGTTATATTTCTTTTAAGTTTTGTTTAATCACCCACCACCACTTAATGAAACTTAACATTCTTCTCATTTTTTTTCTAATCAGTGGACAAGTATGTAATATTTGCTTGTAAAATTATTTGTCCTTACACACCTTAGAAATTGACTAACTTTTCTAAAATATGAGTTCAATTTCTATTTTCATACTTATGAGATAATAAAGCTGTAAGCCTGCAGTGGGATGCCCTATAGTTAGATGTTATTTGTCTTTATTGCCATGGCCTTGTGAAAACAAATACTTCACCACAAATAAAGTAAACAAAATAGGTTTGGCTTTTGAAATACTACAAATAAAGTTAGAGGAACTGGCAGCTCTCTTCTCTTTCATATTATGAAAACAATTGCTGTGAAAATAAATTGTTATTTTTCCATTGACCCATTTTTTCCTTCGTAAGTTTGTTGAAATGGGTTTTTGTTTGAGTATGAAATGGTATGTATATTTCAGCGACCCAAAACACAACATAGGACACCAGGTACTTAAAGAACCATTGAACAAGTTTTTTATTTTTGGGGTCTTCAGAAGTTCAAAGCCAATGATAATCATACCATATTTATTAATATGCTTCTTAGGTTAAACTAATGGACATGATTCATTGGAATTTAAAGAAGCAAATTAATTAATAATGGGAATTTCTTAATGATTAAGACACATCATGGACTCTATTAGAAAGAGAGGTTGAGGGAGGGAAAACAACTATGTCAGCATTCTAGGCTAGCTGCTTTCTCTACTATATAATTTGGAAGTTAACCTGGTATATTCTGCACTTGTTTAAAACACATTTATTGAATGTTTTACAATTATGTGTTTTCCCTGTTTGCTTGGGTAGGTGACCTTTGGTTCAGCTTCTGTGTACGTACACAATTTAATTGACGCCTTTAAAGAGTTCTAAGGAAATGGAATTAGTTTTCAAGATGTTGTCTCTCAGAGAAATCTAGCCAGGAGAAATGAAGGTTCTGGGGTTAAATAGCTGCCTGTGTAATGGTAGGACTATATCATTTATTTTTCTCTTCTTCATTTTCTCTCCCTCTCTTTTCTCTTTTGCCATGTATTGTATTTTTTCTCTTTGGTAAGTATGTATTGTGATTTAACTAGGAACTAGGACTTACAGAATCAATCAGACAGGATGTTTATGACCTTAAGTTAGTTTCAAATGATATGTGTGCTAAAGCAAATAGATTAATTTCATATTTTGTGAATAATACCACCACAAAATGTGGTATAGTCAAACAAGGCTGATTCTAAAAAGTCACATAACAAAATATATACTTAGGAATTATTTCCCAAGCAAAAAATAAAATCCTTTTTAGTGGAAAAATATTTTTGTTGAATGGATTGGATTTTTTAACTGAAAAAAAAAAAGTTACTCAAAACCAAATCTAATAAATAACATAATCAAGTTGTATTATTATTAGTAATATCTTTGTATGCTTAGTATAACGAGTGAAATGTAATTTAGAAAAAAATGTATTTGTAGGCTCTAAACTGATTAAGAATCAATTCTTGGAAGAGGAGTTCCAGATGTGATCAAACACCAATATCATCATTAAAGTAATGCATAGATTTCAAAAGAGATGGTTGTTAGTGTACTTATTTGCATATTTATATACCGGCATATTTATAAATATATCAGGCTTATCCTTGTGGAGTCACATTTTGTGCTCTTGTGCTATTATTGCAAGATACTACCTATCTCATATATTGGGAGAGGAGATGAAAAAAGAGAATGAACAAAGAGAGAGGTGTTAAGTCCTGCTTATGTGCAATAAAATTCAGCTAGGCTACAAACTTTGAGGTAAAGAAACAATCTTCCAGGCAAGAATAATATGTTACTCAATGATTATACCTGATTCACTGAGTTTACTGGTTAACATATTACAAAAAGTTCTCTATTTTGACGCATTATGTCTATCGGTTTTTTTTTTTTTTTTTAATAAATTATAGCCCAGAAACATGGGAAAGCAGTAGAATTAGACACAAAGAGACAACAAAGAAGAAAAATACAGTCTAATCTGTTCGGAGTTTATCCACATGTAAAATAAGAGAACCTGCATATGAATTCTAAAGAAATTTTTAACTATGGACTGCTACTAAAATTATATTGTTCAATAATGCAAAAGAGATGAGTAAAGTACTATTCCCATCCCCAATATGTGTATTATTATGTAATAATGATGGATTACTTATCTTTTTATCCTCAGAATTAAAAACCCAGCCTTTGATATTAAGTAGCTTTAGGGAACATCTGTCTATTACTTTTTTCTCTTCCTTTTTTCTCCTATCACATGAAACCCTTTCTTATGTCTGTGTAATTATCTACTCTATGGACCTTGGTTAGCTAGACTCTACCTGCAATTTTAGAACCTAAGCAAGACCTTTGGACATTTACAGCAGTTGAAGCATGAATATGTGCCTCGTTATCAGCAATCAGGACTTGGTAATGTAGGCAGAGACAGTGGGCATGTATCATGGAGATGGAGGGAAAAATCACGTGTCGTTTCCAGTTTCAGACAGAGCTGTGCAGTAGCAGCTTGCAATGTCTGGTAGTGAAAAGTGTAGAAACTAGTTCAGAGCTTGTTTGTTGTCCCCAGAATGGTAAGATTTTTCATTTATTCATTTAATATTTATTGAGATCTCTCTGTAGCCCCAGTATTGTTCTAAAACACTGTGCATTGATTAAACTCATGTATTCCTTATAAAAATTATCTGAGGTAAGCACTATTTTTATCCCCATTGCACACATAAAGTAATAAGGAATAGAAAAGATAATCAAATTGTTCCAAACAAGGCAGTAATTAAGTGGCAGAGTTGGGATTCAATCCCAGATAGTATGACTTTGGTAGGTAAGTGTTTATCCAATTTTCTGTCCAGCTTCCCTTTGCCATCGCTTATCTTCCAAGCCTGGTACCAGAGTTTTACAATAATTCTATGAGTTACCCAATATTATTTTAATAACTATTTTTATGCTTAGAATACTCAAATTCATTTCAGCTAAAGATACTTCCTGATATCTTAGTTATTCCGTAAATAAATTAGCTGTATGATTATAAGCAGATCAGTTAATCTCAAGTACTGTACATATATATTTGCATATTCAAACATATTTTTATGTTCTTACATTTTAATCATTGTAAGAATCAAATAAAACAATGTTTGGAGAATTACTTTGTCAACCAACCAGATTAAATTAATTTAATTTAATTTCAACAGACATTATTCCTTACTTCTTAGATGTAATCTGCTTATGGTAGATACAGATTACGTCATGGCAAATATCACCTATTGTTTATTAAAACACATCTGCCGTCATCCAGGCAAGAAACAGAAAGTACAGTAGATATTCTAACAGATAATATATTTCAAGGAACTAGTTATAAAAATGTTGTAGGTGTTTGAGAAACAAAAGGGAGAAAGTGGCTTTACTTAGACTTCAAATTATAGGAAGCCTCTGCTGTATCTATTGCTGGAAGAATAAAAGTGAGAAGGAGGTAGAATCCAGAGATCAGTAATTACAAAAGCCCATTCTCTCCGTGGAGCTGAAGACCTAGTGTGGGTTTGAGAACTAAAAGCTAATGTCTAATTACATTAAATTCTAGAACCATTTTAATGTATAGCCATTCAGATATTATTTTGCTTAACAAGTTATTTTTAATTAAAATTTTATTAAATTTTTGTTGGTCGCAAACAAATTTTAGGTGGAATTCTACTAAGAATGACCACTACACTCTGCCTCATTTCAATGAGATAGCTGATAAGATTATCGATAACAGTCATTAACATTTCATCAATTCCATACATGGGGAATATCTTTTGGTCAAGCTCTACTATCTTGGCTAACATTGCCTTATTTTTCAAATGCAGTACACAAATAGTATCAAGTTTCAGAGTGGGAAAAAAGTATTTGAGACTTTTGGTTTTAATTTAGCAAGGTATATAACGGGATGATTCCTCATGCTCTCTTTTTGCTTACCTATGTAAGTTCTGATAAACTTTGGTCCAAGGGAGCCAAAATGATTTCTCTATATCATTGTATATAGAAAGGTATGAATCCCACTGTACAGTAATGATATGCTTTATTATTAAGAACTAAATTTGGCTTAAACTGCAGCTGTAGCTGTCATCCAATTAGTATCAGAGAGAACATTTTTGTAACTACTCTACTAAAAAAGTTTTTTGAACAGTTATTCTTCAACACCTAAATAAATATTACAGATAACCTATCTAAAACATTAATTTAAAATGCCATTTGAGAATGCATTTATGATTAATTGAACTTGATGAGCATCTTAGGACAGTGTCATTGAACATCAATAGACAACAGGTTATTTTATGATTAAGATAATAAATTAATAAAAACTCTCCTTTATTAAAAATATTTTAATAATCTCTCTTATGCATATTTGTTTACTCTCAATTTAAGGGAACAAAATGTTATTAACATTTGTTGAGTGGATACCTTTGGGTGAGTGCATCCCTAAACACATTACATATGCCATCTGATTTTACTTACTAACAACCCTGTGGGGAGTATTAATAACCATTTATACATTTAAGAAAATTGAGAATCAGGGTACTTAAAGCTGGAAGTGGAGGAGCTGAGCTAAGAACCCATATTTCTTTGATTCTAAAGCAAATACAAATTTCTTCACAACCACTGCATGAGAAATTCCTTGGAGAAAAAAAATTGAAGCTATTACTACCTACAGATAATAGGCCCATATAATTTGGTTCCTATGTTTCCAAAACATAAAGGAAATTTTACAATATCTAAGGCATATGTATTTTTTTAATAAATGAAAAATTGTATAGTTGGGAGAAAAATCTTTACCACATATTATAGTCTCATGGCAGCACTAGTGAGGTCCCTGTTAGCTGCAGAGGAGCAGGGCCAACTTTTTGGGTACGTGAATTCAGATTCGTATACAGAGGATGGAGAAGAGGCCATAGAAACAGTATCAGGTGTAAGGAATGTGTATGAGGTAGTAGGAACATAGTTCTAAGGAGTATAGAATAGACTGAAGTCTGGATCTTTTTTAAGCATTGGAGGTTGTGAAGAGCTGAGCTCAGCTGGAGAGAGCCGATTAAAGCAACCAGCCAAAATGAAAGTAGCAGTCACACCTTTAAGCACTGTGACAGTCTAAGCAAGATATAAAACGGGAACAAGTGCCAGCTCTCCATCATTTTATCGCCCCCTCCCCCGCACCCTCCCGCCAAGTAATGGTTCCAGGTCAGTGGATCAGCACCCATGTGGGGATTGTCTCACTCCCAAGGAAGCCTTGAACCAAAGGCTCTGCCATTTCATGGACCAGTGGGTTGACAAAAAGGAGGAAAGGAAGAGCTCATGGTGGAAAAGTGCTGAGTACTGGGAATGGGGAAAAGTGACCTCAAGATTCACCCCAATCCCCAAAATGATGTCTTAGTAGCAGAAGCACCTGGGGGAGGCCTCAAATGAAGGCACCCTATAAAGAGGTCTCTGGGCTGTGCACAATGGCTCATGCCTGTAATCCCAGCACTTTGGGAGGCCAAGGTGGGTAGATCACTTGAGGTCAGGAGTTTGAGATTGGCCTGGCCAACGTGGGGAAACTCCATCTCTACCAAAAATACAAAATTAGCCAGGCATGGTGGCAGGTGTCTATAATCCCAGCTACTTGGGAGGCTGAGCCGGGAGAATTGTTTGAACCTGGGAGGTGGAGATTGCAGTGAACTGAGATTGCCACTGCACTCAAGTCTGGGTGACAGTACGAGACTCTGTCTCAATAAATAAATAAAGAAAGAAATAAAGCCTCTAAACGGAGGCACCTGAGATAGGGAAACAGTTGAGTGGTAACAGCTTGGCCAGCTAGGAGGGCCTGTGTCCTTGACTACAACTACTTTCAGAGACTGCAGTTTACTCTCTGTGCTCCAAGCCTGCTGTAGGGAGGACAGTGTTCCTCAATGAAGCCTGCAGGAGAAAGACTGTAACTGTTTATGGTTAAGTCTCAAAAATCATACATAGGAATTTGGCTGGAGCCAGGCATTTCAGAGATGAGAGGAATGGAATGTTTCTGTAAAGGCAGGCAGAGGCACATGGCAGATGGTTGGGAATCAATGCTACTTCTACACCGAGGTGAAGCATGCAGAGGCACCAGGGAAATCTACCCACAGATGGTGATACTCTCAGACACAAGGTCCCAGAATTGAAGAACCAGAATTTTGAGTGGAAATCGTATTTGGGGCCATTAGATAATATCTTTCCCTCTTTCCTTTATTTGGAAGGTGGCTCAGGGAAGAGAAACATATAACATATTTTGTGGCTTTTTTCCTTCTAAAAAATTAAGCACTAAAGTGAGAAGATGATTTAAAACCAATGTGATGAGAGATGGTTTATTTTCAGTGTCTGACTCCTCCAAAACTCAAGTTGAAATTTAATCCCTACTGAGGCAGTATTGAGAGCTAATTGGGTCATAAGGGCTCTCCCCTTATGAATGGATTAATTTATTGATTAATGTGTTAATGGATTAATAAGCTATCTTGAGAGTATGGCTAGTGGCTTTGTAAAAAGAGTAAGAAAGACTTGAGTGTGTTAGCATGTAAGCACACTCAACCCTCTCACCGTGTGACACCCTGTAGCACTTGGGATGCTGCATGGTCCCCACTAGCAAGAGGGCCCTTGCCAGATGCAGCTTCTCAACTTGGAACTTCTCAGCCTCCAAAACCATAATAAAGCAATTCTTTTTCTTTATAAATTACCCAGTTGCAGGTGTTCTTTTATAAGCAACAGAAAACAGACCAAGACGAGGGATAAATAATATTTTTCTTGTCTACAAAGAGACTACTTTGGACAGTAAAACAATGGAAGACAAAGTGCATGAAAATATATGGGTCCTAGAATAGAGATGTAGCAAGGCCCAAGAGAGCGATGGTGACAGAAGACATCTCAGCAGAGAGAATTCGAGGCAGCATGGCCATTATTTCCCTGCTGTAGGGTAGCACGAAAAATAATAGCAGTTAACAGAGCTGGTCAATGACAAAGGACCTTATGTCCCCAACCTCCTTTCTTATCAAGAGCTTGCCACCATAGGTAGTTTCAGGCCTCTAGCATAACTGTTACATAGAGGTGAGAACTTAGGTTATGTGTTTATGCACCTAAGCAGAATGGATTTGGAGTAGGTAATTAAGCTAAATTAGAGAATACTAACTTATAATGTAAGCTGAGATTCACGTGTGCTGCTGTGATACTGAGAGGCACTTATTAAAAAGTATTTAGTTTTAATGAGCATTTATTGCATGTCAGGTGTTTTAAGTGTTTTGAAAATAATATGATGCTCACAAAAATCCATTCGATAGATAGTACTAATATATATTTTTTTACAGTTGCGAACATTTGAGTCTTGGGTATATAAAATAATATATCCATACTTTGCAAAGTTGGCAAGTGGCTGACCACAGACTTGACTATTACTCTACCTCTAGAGATTTTGCTGTACACATTCACAATTATGTGAGGAAATAAAGTGAAAAACAGGATTGTTCCTTACCAATAGAAAAGACTGACATTTTCCTGATCTTGAATAAAAAATAGAGACAAACTTTCAGTAAATGTTACTTGATGCCATATCTGAGATACCTCTGTAGAAGTTTGGGCTTGCCTGAGAGATGATGGTTGTGCTGGGCCTTGCAGATAGAAGTAAGATAACCTGGTTGAAGAAAGAGAGATTTTATGGAGAGTCTAGAGACCCCATCTGACTTCGAGTCACTTATCAACATATTGCCCCTGCAAGCACAGTGCCTGGAATGAAAACAAAAGAAGGCACTAAATACATATTTAATGTCAGTTGAATAAATAAACTGATCTCAAGCAATTCGCTTTTCTCTAAAGGCCTCAGTTTTCTTATCCGTAAAATGGAAAAAAAAAAAAAATATATGCCTGTAACCCAGGGTTTTGTTGAGATAAGAGAAGATATTAAAAAAAAAAAGTTGTAAAACTTAAACAGCTATAAAAATATAAGGTACTGCTCTTTTAACCATTTCACGGGATTGATTTTATAGAAACAAAGAATTGAACCTTGAATTATATGTAATCCAGCTCTTGCCGAAAATCTCTGTGCAAACATCTGGTATCTAAAACATAGAGTCTAAGGGACAGGCTAACTATGTTGTTCTCTTTAGAGAGTAGTTTTCTCAAACACATCAACTGTATTATGATAGAGCAAGATAAAAGGAAATACCAATGTATAAATCTGCTCTGGTTGCCATAACAAAATACCACAGACTAGGTGGCTTAAACAATAGAAATTTATTTCTCAGTTCTGGAAGCTGGAAGTCCAAGATCAAAGCGCTGTCAAGGTGAGTGTAATTCTGAGGTTTGTTTTCTTGACTTGTAGGTGGCCATGATCTCACTGTGTGCTCACATGATCTCTGTGTGCACACGCAGAAAGCGAGAGCTCTCTTGCTGTCTTCCTTTATTTATAAAGGCGCTAATCCTATCATGAGAGCCCCACCCTTATAAATTAATCTAAGCTTAATTATCTTCTAAAGGCCCTATCTCCAGATATCACACTGGGGGATAAGGCCTTAATTCAGCAGTCCCCAGCCTTTTTGAACCGTAAAGATTTGGGAGGAAACTGCTCTACCTCAGATCATCAGGCATTAGTTAGACTCTCATAAGGAGCCGGCAACCTAGATCCCTCTCATGTGCAGTCTACGAAAAGGCTCGCGCTGCTATGAGAATCTAATGCCGCAGCGGCTCTGACAAGAGGCAGAGTTTGGGCGGTAATTCTCGCTTGCCCGCCGCTCACTTCCGGCTGTGTGGTCCAGTTTCTAACAGGCCATGGACCGGTGTGCCAGTCTGCGGCCCTGGGACTGGGGATTCCTGCAGTTTAATATGAGCATTTTTCCGGAGGGGGATGGAGGTGGAGGTGGGTGGTAGTAAACAATTCAGTTCATGACGACCTGGATAATATTGTGGATGATGTTCTTTTCATTGCTTATAGGAAGGCTCTCTTGTGCTGTCATTTAGTTTCACTTTCCAGGCCATATCTACCGAGGCTTATGATTTTTATAAGACATGGCCTTTGGAAGAATGATTGTATATCTTTACAAAGATATATCTGAAAACACTGTTCCCTACTATATTGGGGGAGTATCAGGTAGGTACGTCCCAGACTTTAGTGCAAATAATGTTTTTGCTCTCAAAATACACTTCTGTGTTTTTATTTTTCTAATAATAAAATCGATATTTCCCTGGCTGCCAGGAGAAACAAAAGCTAAATCTAGAGCTTGTTTTCAACAAGTAGTTTATCAGGTGTCCTTGATTTAGTTTCGTGCTGTCTTGCTCACGTACAAAGTTTCTAGTATATCTTGAACACTTGCTGCTTCTTTTTTTTTAAGTCACTGTTGTTAATTATTGTTCTTACATGTGCTTATTTTCCATGTAAATTTCACAGTCTTTAAGCTGCTCATACAAAACCAATATTCAACTCAAGGCCTGGTAGACAGCAAACTTTAGAGCACAATACTTGTACATTCCCCTCCCAGTATTGTTCTCATAAGTCTCAGGTCTTCTTACGGTCTTGTTTCATTTTTCACATTAATAAATTTAGGAGAAGGATTGTGGTGACCTATTTGTCATAGGATATTGGGAGAAGATAATTTTATAAATTACAATACTCTGAAGGACCAAAGGGCTTAAATTCCCGAAGCAATGTAAATAATACATTATACTTCAGTCCCAATTAATTTTCATAGACACAGAAAATAGAGAGTATGCATAAGCGTTTTAAATTATTATTATTTTGAAAAGGGAAGAGCAGAAAATACTCTGATGCTGCAATGCTGCATTTGAGTGCATTTCTGAGGCAGGTCATGCTATTAATATGCTTGCTTTGGTTATAGTCATGTCAGGGAAGCATACTGGGAAGCCCAAAGTCCAATTGGTTGAAGAAGTTGCAAAGAAGCTTTAAAGTAGCACGTGATGACACATTTTGCTAGGTGAAGGGGATTTTGTCCAGGTTATAAGAACTTTTAGGATGACAATTCATGCTTGGTTGAAGTTCTTTCATTTAGATTTACTACTAACCAAATAAAAAAAAAAAAAAAAAAAAAAAAAAAAAAAAACAGTAAGAGAGGTCAACATACACCAATAGGAACAGCTTCACTGCCTGCCTGATTTCTCCTGAAGGC